>NC_134266.1:272217307-272522307 GCF_031893055.1 Leptodactylus fuscus | reverse complement strand
GTCATGTTATCCTATTCCCATGTAGCGGCCATTTTGTCCAAATTCCTGACCATTAAAAATCTTCCGCATAGATCTTATATTCTTAAAGGGTTTCTCCAAAAATAGAAGATTACTACAAAATTCCCCTGTATGTATGCTATACACTCCCTATAGAGACTGCAGATCATTAGTCTTCCATAGCGACACTGCTATTGGGTTATATGACCATGTGACAAGGTCACATGACCGTAGTAGATGACATCACTGTCGATAACATGTAACCCATCACTTTCTGCAAGGGTAAAAAAAAGCAGAAGAGGTGACCCAAAAATAATACTCAGTGCAAAATTTTGAAATTTTCTCAATCTATTCGTGAAAATAAACGGCATAAAAATTGCAATGAAAACAATAAAATTACTATAAGATAAAATTTTTGAAAAATATTCCCCAAAAAATTAAAAAAAAACACAGACATCTGGTCCAAAAACCAACAGCTCTAAACATGAATAAATGGTGCAAAATTCGACCAAAACTGAAATTCAAAAATTTTTGTAAAAAAAAAAAAAGACATATGACATCATAGGTGACAAAAACAGCAACCCTATAAGATGACCCAGGTGGATCCAGAAGAAGGAAAAGCAAGACATTACAAATAACACCATCAATAAGCAAAAATTTCCATTCTGGGTCAAGGCAGATATTTTTTGCCTTCACCCCCAACCCTATCCTGACCTGTATGAAGAACTTGCTCCTTTATCCTCGATCCCTTGAAGCGTCTTGGCGGCCTCCTTGGCTGTTGGATTGGCGCTGGTTAACTTTTCTCGTTGCTGAATGACTTTAGTTTCCTCCACCACCGAAACCAAAATCTCCGGGGTGACGTTATAGGCGATGGCCACCCTTCCAGCGACATCGGCGTCGGCCATCCTCTTCTCCACAGGTGGTAAGATAGAACCCATGAAATCTTTCTTCTTCCTATCCTCAATGGGCGGGATGTAAACCGGACTTTGGATGGGTTTGGGGATCCATGGATGGTCATCTTGACGAGGGATTGGCCATGACCTGTAATCTTTCTTGTACTGGGTCTCTCGCTCTAGAGGAGCTTCGGAGGGCAGATACTCACTCCTTGGCTTGCAGCTTTGCTCGGGGGTTGCCTTCCAGGGCTTGAAATCCTGTCTGGTAACGGAACCCCTGGTAGACTCCAGTCCTCTAGAGTAGTCCCTGGATGACCTAGACTGGCCTCCATAGTAAGGCTGAGTTTCTATGGCAGCAGATCCAGGGCGTGGTTGCTGGCTCAGATGAGGTCCATCTGTCACTTCGGAATATTTTGAAAACATTAAAGGGACTGCAATGTCCCCCTTGTCTTGTTTATTCCCAAAGCGAGCGATGCAACATGCTCGGGTAACACAAGGCCAAGCCATTTTTGACAATCTTGAAGGTTCTTAGCTTCTAGTGGATGAGTATCTTCTCCTTTATTTTTGCAACTATTGCTCCTTAGGAGGTAAATTTTTTATAGATATTTCTATTGCTGGTTACCAATCAAGGATGTGAAAATTCCTTGGAAAAAAAAAATTTCTCGTCTTGCCCGGTGCAAAGTGAATTTTTTTCCCTGCTTCTAAATGGCTTCCATGGATCTCCGAGGGTCTATGGCCGGATTGCAAGGAGATGATGCCAGGGGGGGTTGTCTCATGCCTCTTCCCTTGGATTGTGAATTTTTTTATTTTTGCATCCAGTGACCTCCAGCCATAGTCGGAAGACGGAATCCGGCAAACATCTCTAAAAGGAGGGACCCCACCCACCTTGCTCTCTGCATCCCCAGATGCCAAGGAAAAGAGTGCGAGGGAGAGGGGGAGGAGAATTTAATGCTGGCAAAAGATCTCCACTATGCAGTACCTAAAATGTAATATCAAAGGCGGGAGAGGGAAAGGGGGAGGGAGGCAGTTCAACGCGTTTAACCCTTGATGGCCAGGTACACCACATCTGGCATCTGCACCAATCGCTGGAAGGCTGAAGACTGCAAGAGACGCATCTCTAGCGTGGAGGGTGCAGCACTCGTCTTGCCAATGATAATGGAGCCAATTCGATGATTACATAGCGTCTACCGTTGCATCACCAATGACAAGCTGCGGCCCTTGAAAACCAGAAGAACCCAATGCAAAAAAATTCTAGACAAAAATTCTATATTCTGTGCAGGAAACCGTATCATGCAATACTCCTCACAACCAGATGGGCTCATTTCAGCACCAGAGTCAGCGGACAGTGCCCAACACATCTCTATGATAATACAAAATATACAGTCCTCTGTTTCTAAGCTTAGGAAATTTTTTGAATTTTTTTCAAATTTCAGAATTTGAAATTGCAACACATAACTCCTAACTATCTGCTTTAGGATGGTCATTGAGGCATGACGGGGTCATCTTAAGCCCAGTATCATCGTGTTACCTTGTCAATGTGCATAGGAATTCAATGACTTGGCATTTGCAAATCTCAATTTTGTAACACAATTTGTAAACTCAATCTGTAAACAGAATTTGTAAGCACAATTTTAAAATTCCAAATTAATTTTTTTTTTATTGGCAGCAAAAGCAATTCATGGTAGAAGGAATAATAGTATTAATTTTGTAATTTTTTTTTTAATTTACGAAATTACAAAAACTCACAAAATTCAGATGAATCGTGTGCAATTTTTTTTTTTTTTATACGGATACGACAACGAACAGCTGATTTTATTGTTTTACGAGGCGTTGCATAATCCTGACGGCTGATTGGTTGCTAGGAAGTCATCATGACATGTTTACAATGAGCGGGTAAATAGTCCCTGGTGTGTAGGCTGCTTACAAAGGAATAAATCCCTTTCTTTGGACCAAATCGATTCCATTTTTCAGAGATTAAATATATTGGGTTGAATTTTGACTTTTTTTGTGCAACGGAAAAAAATTTAAGATAAAATAACTACTTCAAATAAAAAAATAAAAAAATAAAAATAATAATAATGGAATAAATGGAAAAAACATAAATAAAAAATAACTCCAAATAAAAAATAAAACAATAAAAAAATATAAAATAAATAAAAAATAATAATGGAATAAATGAAAAAAAATAAAGAAAAAATAACTACAAATAAAAAAATAAATAAAATAAATAATTAAAAAATAATAATGGAATAAATGGAAAAATAATAAAGAAACAATAACTACAAATAAAAAAAATAAAATAAATAAATAAAAAATAATAATAGAATAAATGAAAAAAAATAAAGAAAAAATAACTACAAATAAAAAAATAAATAAAAATAAAGAAAAAATAATAATGGAATAAATGGAAAAAATAATAAAAAAAGAGAAAAATAATCAAAAAGTAAACAATAAAATGGATAATAAATAGATCACATTGAAAAATAAGCAATAAAATTAATAATGATAAAACTATAAAATAATATAAATAAATAAAAATAAAATTGTATTAAAATATAAATAAATTAAAAAATAAATAGAAAAAATGTGAATAAAAAATAATAAAACAAATAGAAAAAAAATTAGAATAATAAACAGATGATTATTAATAGAAATAATATTAATTTTGAACTTAAAAAAAATATAAGATGCAAGATGAAATAAGAATTTATTTTGTATGGGAGAAAAGGTCGTAAATTTAATAAATATATATATATTAAAATAATACAAAAAATAATTCTCATAGCCTGATAACATGTCAGTTCTCTAAAAAAAAAAATATGTATAAAATAATCCAAAAAGAGTCCAAATAATAAAGAATTTATCGGAGACCTGAGATAAGATAATAATTTTGAACCATATATTAATTTACAATTTATTAGGATTATTATTAGGATTTTTTTTTTTTTCTTAAATTGGCCCCAGATATGTTTTATAAATTGGGAAGGGAAAATAGATGAAAAATTAATTGGTATTTTGCCATACAAAGGACCCTCAATTTTAAACATAAAAAAATTGCTAAATGAATTTTTTAAATTGTTTCAAAAATTTGCTTCTATTTTTATTTTGCAACATTTTCTATAGCAACTGCACTAGTAACCAACCAGATGTTTACATTGACTAGCCTGACTTAGAGCTACTCTCTGATTGGGTGTCGTGGCCAATCTTATGTTTGGAGAATTTTTATTGGGCCATGATACTAAGAGGCCTTTACGTGGAGGTGTGCACAGCCCTGACTTACAAAAAGTTGAGTTCCATGTTAGATAGAGTTTTTGCTGACCTGTATGAGGTGCCCACTCCTCCTTCCTCTTTGATCTGTCTGTTGAGTATATCGGCTGCGTCTCGTGGTCTCAGGCCTTCCATGGACCATCTTGTGGATGGAGATTTCTCCCTGTTTTGCTTTTCTCGGACCTCTTTAGAAGCGGACTGTATATCGGCCACACTGCTAAAGGTAACGGATGCCTTGACTTTGGGGACCACTAATTCTGTCGGCTCCACTTTAGGCGGTTCTTCTGCCCTTTTCTCCGGTAAGGCTACTGGTGTTTTCTTCATTTTGGCAGCACTTGAGGCTGTTGGGGCAGTGAGGCCTGGTGAAGGCTTTGGAATCCAAGGGTGGTCCCCACGACGAGGAATGGGCCAAGCTTTGAAATCTTTCTGATACTGTGTCTCCCTTGCAAAAGGAGTTTCGGATGGTTGATACTCGCTCTTGGGTTTGCAGCTAGCCTCTGGCTTTACATTCCAGGCCTTATAATCCTGACGCATGACAGAACCTGTTGGCTCTTTGCTATGTCCAGGCCCAGGTTGGTGGGACAAGTCTCTGGTAGACCCAGCACCATGATCTGTCTCTACATGGGCAGGCTGTGCCTCAATGGCAGAAGAACTAGGACGAGCTTGTGGCTGCTGAAGGTGAGCATGATGTTGCTGACCTCCTTCGGTCACCTCCGAATACTTGGTGAAGACCAACGGGACCGCAATGTCACCCTTATCCAACTGGTTCCAGAAACGGGCTATGCAGCACGCCCTGGTAATACAGGGCCATGCCATAGTCTCCACCCTGACAGTAGTAGGGAGCTACAAATGAGGGCACTCGGATCTCCCCTCCACCCACCTTGCAAGACGTAGAAATAGTAACAGTTTGCTGAGGTGCAATCCTGGAGGTTGCACGACCAAGGGTGGACTATTCTCAGTAGATGTGACAACTCCCCGAGATATGTTTTTTTGGATTTTCTTTTAAGTCATGGTGCAGATAAACCTCTTCTGGTGTTTGCCTGCTCAACGCCTTCCCCTCGTCGTATCGTCACTGCAAGGACCCCTCTGGAAGATGAAGATCCAGGACCTCCTTCCCACTTTTTTGCAAGTGTCCCTATGGCATGATGATGATGCGGGAGCTCAAGTCAATCCTGGTGGACATCCTTCCACACCCACAACCAGAGCGTGTGTGGTGTTTCCTTTGCAATCCTGGCAGTAAGACCCTGTCACAATCAGAAAGCAAGATCTCCGCAGGAAGTGGTCCCACCCACCCTGGTATCTGCATCCCAAATACTGCTGCTGCTGCTGCTGCTGCTGAGGTGGGGGCTGGAGGAGGAGAGATGCTGGGAGAGAGATGGCTCCTCCGTCGTCAGCACGCAACGCACCAACGTCTCAAATGAATGGAGAGGAGGCTGCTTGTTACTGCAGCTGGTTAACCGTTCATTGTCTGGAGGGGGGTCAGGCAGGGAGCAGATGGGTTTAATTACCCCCATTGTCACTTTCCACTTAGCCAAAGCTTTGTGGCAGGTTACACTCGGATGAAGGAGCCACCATGTCAATTATTTATGGATGAACCTTCGCTGTCTGCCGTGGAAGAGACACATCAAAGTCACAATCATTCAGATCATGACATCAAATATTCATTTTGCGCGACGGCAAAGCATAAAATTTACATTTATCGAGAAATCTGATTATTTTTGTTACACAAAGAAGACGATTTTTTTTCGTTTCTAATTTTCTTTGAATTTTTTGGAAAATTTTTGATAAAATTGTAGCAATTTCAGTTAAAGTTTCTAAAAAGGATACAATGTGGTTGTATGGTTTAGAAGGAATTTATTGGAATTTATAGATGAATGTAGGTCACCCATCCCAGCAGGACCTGTAATAGAAATCTCCACCAAAGTCAGATGTTGGAAAATGGAAGGATTGAGCATGTTGGATTCATCATGCCCGATCCCTTAAAGGAGCTAATCTGCTTCTAGAAGCAGAGGTGACCTCCACTTTATATGAATAGTGGATTTAATATCCGGGTCATATGAGACTGTGAACTATGTGACTGTGAGACAGGGATAGATGTACAGGCAGGGTTAGCTAGGGATTACCTTTATTTAGGGGGGAATGTCACTCACCCAGCTCTTTGGGGCTCTATCTGGTCGGGATCCCTGTCAGCTTGTGATATGCAGGAGCTGACTTTTTCCCATAGGAATGCATTGGCCAGCGTTGATTGGCCAAATGCCATACAGAGTACAGCATTCGGCCAATCAATGCTGGTTCTGCTGGAGGCTCATCTGTGAGGAGGTGGAGTCTAAGATCGGTCCAGAGCAGTCTCTATTCTGGTCCGATCTCAGATGTAGCAGCATTGAGCGCACAGCTCTGCTACACCTGAGATGTAGCAGAACTGGCCGTGTGCTGAGCTCTGCTACACCAGAGATGTAGCAGAGCTGAGTGTGCGCTTAGCTCTGCTACACCACAGATGCATCTCTGGTGTAGCAGAGCTCAGCGCACACTCAGATCTACAACATCTCTGGTGTAGCAGAGCTCAGCGCATACTCAGCTCTGCTACATCTCTGGTTCAGCAGAGCTCAGCGCACAGCCAGCTCTGCTACACCTGTGCGCTCAACACTGCTACATCTAAGATCAGACCACAATGGAGACTGCTTTGGACCGATTTTAGACTCCGCCTCCTCCGGCAGAACCAGCATTGATTGGCTGAATGCTGTACACTGGCCAATCAACGCTGGTCATTGCATTCCTATGGGAAAAAGTCAGCTCCCACATATCGCAAGCTGACAGGGATCCCAACGAGATAGTGGTGTAATACAGTGACTTGGGTTTGTTAGGTGCCCCCAGACATGCTTCCCCTGCTGTCTCAGTTGCTTTCCAGGGTGTTGGCATCATTTCCTGGGGTGTCATAGTGGACTTGGTGACTCTCCTGAGTTGAAGTGTGGTTTCCCCTGAAACGAAGCATTTTTCCCCATAGAATATAATGGGGTTTGACATTCGTTCAAATAGTCGAATAATATGAGGGGCTATTCGAATATCAAATCTCGATTATTTCACTGTTCGCTCATCTCTAGTCATCACCACCCCTACAGTGATGGATCCCCTGATATAGGTCAATAAATTGTATTTTGGGCACACTTGTCACTGCCATGAGCCGTATGGAGGTCAGTCCTCCCCTGTATCAGGCCTCATACTTGCAATCCACACATACAGTCTATATAATAGGGGTAGATGATGCAAATACAATATATGCACATAATTTACTGCACATATAGTTTAAGTGCCTTTTAAATGGAATCCCACCACACACAGCATAGTAACCCAGCCCCTCAGATACAAAGGTTAGGGTCACTTGAATCAAGTGGCATTTCCCCCTTCTGATTCACGAACTCCATTGATGAGAGATCATTGTTTTGTTAAAATACAGATGAGCTTTTTGGAGCAACAAGGGCGCCGCCATTACTCCAAAGAGCTTTTGCATATTGACAAAAACATCAATTTTGTCAACAGGGGTTTGATTCACAAGGGGAATACACCATTTGGTTCAGGTAACCCTAACCTATCTATTTGCAGGGCCGGGTTGGTGCTAGTGTCTGGTACAAGGGGATGGCTGTGCTATTGTAGCTTATCAGGAATTGCACATGTTTATGGGGGGAGAAGTCACTTGATATGATCAGGGTTCTTGCATTGAAGGAATTTAGTATTTTTAGTGGGATTCTGAGATATCTCTGTTTCCTAATGGATGAATATAATGTGCACCGCCCGGTCGTATCATCTCAGGAGAAAGGAACAAATCTTTGATGAATTCTCCATTGTCTATAGAGTTTATCTAGGCAGAAACTTGGTGAATCCGATCCCATAAGGATGTACAGTACTTGGTGTCGCTGTCCAGCATTGATGGTCCTGAAATATCCTATATATATCCTACACAGCAGCTATATCCTACCTACACTGGAGCCTGTAATGATCTGTATATAGTCTGTATAGTAAGGTGTATATATACTGTATATACATATATTAATAGAATGACTAATATAATGGAATAGTATAAAGAGATTTCTTCTTGCTGTCACATCCAGAGGCTAAACCTAACCTAGATTGTTACAATGTATCACTGTAAGTAAAATGTATCAGTCTGGACCACGAAGCTCACAGAGGATTGTCTAGATACAACTGGAACAAACCTTCAGCTGTGAGACATATTAGGCCTATACAAATACCAGTCCTCAGGCTCTCCTACACTATCTATGACAATGTGCATGGTGTCTTAGCGGAGAGCATGTTTATCACCAGGGTAGACCCTTTAGCTTTTAGGTTTTCTGCACCTACTACAGCCCCCATCTCCTGATATGTTACCGCAGTGCAGGAATCTCCAAGCAATGTATATGAGTATTATTATAGTATTATCTCTGATCTTCTGTATACGGCTTGTACAATTCCTTCCAGCCTCAGATTCTGAATCTTTCCTTGAGGTGCAGACTGAGGAGCCTGGAGTGTCTGGACTTCCTTAGAGCCTTGGGGTGGTTCCGAAAATGCTGATTCACTGCAACACCGCTCGTGTTATTAATAGACGTCCTGACATCTCTGGATGGAGAATATCTGGTGCAGATGGAGGTAAACTACAACTCCTATCCATCCTAGATGACACTACAACTCCTATCCATCCTAGATGACACTACAACTCCTATCCATCCTAGATGACACTACAACTCCTATCATCCTAGATGACACTACAACTCCTATCATCCTAGATGACACTACAACTCCTATCCATCCTAGATGACACTACAACTCCTATCCATCCTAGATGACACTACAACTCCTATCATCCTCGATGACACTACAACTCCTATCCATCCTAGATGACACTACAACTCCTATCATCCTAGATGACACTACAACTCCTATCATCCTAGATGACACTACAACTCCTATCATCCTAGATGACACTACAACTCCTATCATCCTAGATGACACTACAACTCCTATCATCCTAGATGACACTACAACTCCTATCATCCTAGATGACACTACAACTCCTATCATTCTAGATGACACTACAACTCCTATCATCCTAGATGACACTACAACTCCTATCCATCCTAGATGACACTACAACTCCTATCCATCCTAGATGACACTACAACTCCCATCATCCTAGATGACACTACAACTCCTATCCATCCTAGATGACACTACAACTCCTATCATCCTAGATGACACTACAACTCCTATCATCCTAGATGACACTACAACTCCTATCATCCTAGATGACACTACAACTCCTATCCATCCTAGATGACACTACAACTCCTATCATCCTAGATGACACTACAACTCCTATCATCCTAGATGACACTACAACTCCTATCATCCTAGATGACACTACAACTCCTATCCATCCTAGATGACACTACAACTCCTATCATCCTAGATGACACTACAACTCCTATCCATCCTAGATGACACTACAACTCCTATCATCCTAGATGACACTACAACTCCTATCATCCTAGATGACACTACAACTCCTATCATCCTAGATGACACTACAACTCCTATCCATCCTAGATGACACTACAACTCCCATCATCCTAGATGACACTACAACTCCCATCATCCTAGATGACACTACAACTCCTATCCATCCTAGATGACACTACAACTCCTATCATTCTAGATGACACTACAACTCCTATCATCCTAGATGACACTACAACTCCTATCCATCCTAGATGACACTACAACTCCTATCATCCTAGATGACACTACAACTCCTATCATCCTAGATGACACTACAACTCCTATCATCCTAGATGACACTACAACTCCTATCATCCTAGATGACACTACAACTCCTATCCATCCTAGATGACACTACAACTCCTATCCATCCTAGATGACACTACAACTCCCATCATCCTAGATGACACTACAACTCCTATCCATCCTAGATGACACTACAACTCATATCATCCTAGATGACACTACAACTCCTATCATCCTAGATGACACTACAACTCCTATCCATCCTAGATGACACTACAACTCCTATCCATCCTAGATGACACTACAACTCCTATCCATCCTAGATGACACTACAACTCCCATCATCCTAGATGACACTACAACTCCTATCCATCCTAGATGACACTACAACTCCTATCATCCTAGATGACACTACAACTCCTATCATCCTAGATGACACTACAACTCCTATCCATCCTAGATGACACTACAACTCCTATCATCCTAGATGACACTACAACTCCTATCATCCTAGATGACACTACAACTCCTATCCATCCTAGATGACACTACAACTCCTATCATCCTAGCTGACACTACAACTCCTATCATCCTAGATGACACTACAACTCCTATCCATCCTAGATGACACTACAACTCCCATCATCCTAGATGACACTACAACTCCCATCATCCTAGATGACACTACAACTCCCATCATCCTAGATGACACTACAACTCCCATCATCCTAGATGACACTACAACTCCCATCATCCTAGATGACACTACAACTCCCATCATTCTAGATGACACTACAACTCCTATCCATCCTAGATGACACTACAACTCCTATCATTCTAGATGACACTACAACTCCTATCCATCCTAGATGACACTACAACTCCTATCATCCTAGATGACACTACAACTCCTATCATCCTAGATGACACTACAACTCCTATCCATCCTAGATGACACTACAACTCCTATCATCCTAGATGACACTACAACTCCTATCCATCCTAGATGACACTACAACTCCTATCCATCCTAGATGACACTACAACTCCTATCATCCTAGATGACACTACAACTCCTATCCATCCTAGATGACACTACAACTCCTATCATCCTAGATGACACTACAACTCCTATCCATCCTAGATGACACTACAACTCCCATCATCCTAGATGACACTACAACTCCTATCATTCTAGATGACACTACAACTCCCATCATCCTAGATGACACTACAACTCCTATCATTCTAGATGACACTACAACTCCTATCATCCTAGATGACACTACAACTCCCATCATCCTAGATGACACTACAACTCCCATCATCCTAGATGACACTACAACTCCTATCATTCTAGATGACACTACAACTCCTATCATCCTAGATGACACTACAACTCATATCCATCCTAGATGACACTACAACTCCTATCATCCTAGATGACACTACAACTCCCATCATCCTAGATGACACTACAACTCCCATCATCCTAGATGATACTACAACTCCCATCATCCTAGATGACACTACAACTCCCATCATCCTAGATGACACTACAACTCCTATCATTCTAGATGACACTACAACTCCTATCATCCTAGATGACACTACAACTCCTATCATCCTAGATGACACTACAACTCCTATCATTCTAGATGACACTACAACTCCTATCATCCTAGATGATACTACAACTCATATCCATCCTAGATGACACTACAACTCCCATCATCCTAGATGACACTACAACTCCTATCATCCTAGATGACACTACAACTCCCATCATCCTAGATGACACTACAACTCCCATCATCCTAGATGACACTACAACTCCTATCATCCTAGATGACACTACAACTCCCATCATCCTAGATGACACTACAACTCCCATCATCCTAGATGACACTACAACTCCTATCATTCTAGATGACACTACAACTCCTATCCATCCTAGATGACACTACAACTCCTATCATCCTAGATGACACTACAACTCCTATCCATCCTAGATGACACTACAACTCCTATCATCCTAGATGACACTACAACTCCTATCCATCCTAGATGACACTACAACTCCTATCCATCCTAGATGACACTACAACTCCTATCATCCTAGATGACACTACAACTCCTATCCATCCTAGATGACACTACAACTCCCATCATCCTAGATGACACTACAACTCCTATCATTCTAGATGACACTACAACTCCTATCATCCTAGATGACACTACAACTCCTATCATCCTAGATGACACTACAACTCCTATCATCCTAGCTGACACTACAACTCCTATCCATCCTAGATGACACTACAACTCCTATCCATCCTAGATGACACTACAACTCCTATCATCCTAGATGACACTACAACTCCTATCCATCCTAGATGACACTACAACTCCTATCATCCTAGATGACACTACAACTCCTATCATCCTAGATGATACTACAACTCCCATCATCCTAGATGACACTACAACTCCCATCATCCTAGATGACACTACAACTCCTATCATCCTAGATGACACTACAACTCCTATCATCCTAGATGACACTACAACTCCTATCATCCTAGATGACACTACAACTCCTATCATCCTAGATGACACTACAACTCCTATCATCCTAGATGATACTACAACTCATATCCATCCTAGATGACACTACAACTCCTATCATCCTAGATGACACTACAACTCCTATCATCCTAGATGACACTACAACTCCTATCATTCTAGATGACACTACAACTCCTATCATCCTAGATGACACTACAACTCCTATCATCCTAGATGACACTACAACTCCTATCATTCTAGATGACACTACAACTCCTATCATCCTAGATGATACTACAACTCATATCCATCCTAGATGACACTACAACTCCTATCATCCTAGATGACACTACAACTCCCATCATCCTAGATGACACTACAACTCCTATCCATCCTAGATGACACTACAACTCCTATCATCCTAGATGACACTACAACTCCTATCATCCTAGATGACACTACAACTCCTATCCATCCTAGATGACACTACAACTCCCATCATCCTAGATGACACTACAACTCCCATCATCCTAGATGACACTACAACTCCCATCATCCTAGATGACACTACAACTCCTATCATCCTAGATGACACTACAACTCCTATCATCCTAGATGATACTACAACTCCTATCCATCCTAGATGACACTACAACTCCTATCATCCTAGATGACACTACAACTCCTATCCATCCTAGATGACACTACAACTCCTATCATCCTAGATGACACTACAACTCCTATCATCCTAGATGACACTACAACTCCTATCCATCCTAGATGACACTACAACTCCCATCATCCTAGATGACACTACAACTCCCATCATCCTAGATGACACTACAACTCCTATCATCCTAGATGACACTACAACTCCTATCCATCCTAGATGACACTACAACTCCTATCCATCCTAGATGACACTACAACTCCTATCATCCTAGATGACACTACAACTCCTATCATCCTAGATGACACTACAACTCCTATCCATCCTAGATGACACTACAACTCCCATCATCCTAGATGACACTACAACTCCCATCATCCTAGATGACACTACAACTCCCATCATCCTAGATGACACTACAACTCCTATCATCCTAGATGACACTACAACTCCTATCATCCTAGATGACACTACAACTCCTATCATCCTAGCTGACACTACAACTCCTATCATCCTAGATGACACTACAACTCCTATCCATCCTAGATGACACTACAACTCCCATCATCCTAGATGACACTACAACTCCCATCATCCTAGATGACACTACAACTCCCATCATCCTAGATGACACTACAACTCCCATCATCCTAGATGACACTACAACTCCCATCATCCTAGATGACACTACAACTCCCATCATCCTAGATGACACTACAACTCCTATCCATCCTAGATGACACTACAACTCCTATCCATTCTAGATGACACTACAACTCCCATCATCCTAGATGACACTACAACTCCTATCATCCTAGATGACACTACAACTCCTATCATCCTAGATGACACTACAACTCCTATCCATCCTAGATGACACTACAACTCCTATCCATCCTAGATGACACTACAACTCCTATCATCCTAGATGACACTACAACTCCTATCCATCCTAGATGACACTACAACTCCTATCATCCTAGATGACACTACAACTCCTATCCATCCTAGATGACACTACAACTCCCATCATCCTAGATGACACTACAACTCCTATCATTCTAGATGACACTACAACTCCTATCATCCTAGATGACACTACAACTCCTATCATCCTAGATGACACTACAACTCCTATCATTCTAGATGACACTACAACTCCTATCATCCTAGATGATACTACAACTCATATCCATCCTAGATGACACTACAACTCATATCCATCCTAGATGACACTACAACTCCCATCATCCTAGATGACACTACAACTCCTATCATCCTAGATGATACTACAACTCCATCATCCTAGATGACACTACAACTCCCATCATCCTAGATGACACTACAACTCCTATCATTCTAGATGACACTACAACTCCTATCATCCTAGATGACACTACAACTCCTATCATCCTAGATGACACTACAACTCCTATCATTCTAGATGACACTACAACTCCTATCATCCTAGATGACACTACAACTCATATCCATCCTAGATGACACTACAACTCCTATCATCCTAGATGACACTACAACTCCCATCATCCTAGATGACACTACAACTCCCATCATCCTAGATGACACTACAACTCCCATCATCCTAGATGACACTACAACTCCTATCATCCTAGATGATACTACAACTCCTATCCATCCTAGATGACACTACAACTCCTATCATCCTAGATGACACTACAACTCCTATCATCCTAGATGACACTACAACTCCTATCCATCCTAGATGACACTACAACTCCTATCATCCTAGATGACACTACAACTCCTATCATCCTAGATGACACTACAACTCCTATCCATCCTAGATGACACTACAACTCCTATCATCCTAGATGACACTACAACTCCTATCCATCCTAGATGACACTACAACTCCTATCCATCCTAGATGACACTACAACTCCTATCATCCTAGATGACACTACAACTCCTATCCATCCTAGATGACACTACAACTCCTATCATCCTAGATGACACTACAACTCCTATCATCCTAGATGACACTACAACTCCTATCATCCTAGATGACACTACAACTCCTATCATCCTAGATGACACTACAACTCCTATCCATCCTAGATGACACTACAACTCCTATCATCCTAGATGACACTACAACTCCTATCCATCCTAGATGACACTACAACTCCTATCATCCTAGATGACACTACAACTCCTATCCATCCTAGATGACACTACAACTCCCATCATCCTAGATGACACTACAACTCCTATCATCCTAGATGACACTACAACTCCTATCCATCCTAGATGACACTACAACTCCTATCATCCTAGATGACACTACAACTCCTATCATCCTAGATGACACTACAACTCCTATCATCCTAGATGATACTACAACTCCTATCCATCCTAGATGACACTACAACTCCTATCATCCTGCTTTATGTTATTAGTCTTTGGCTCCATCTTGCCTGTGTTACCGCTATATGGCGTCCGGCAGGGCGCGGCGCGGGTGACTCCCCTATTATCGGCCTCTATAAGCTCATTACAGGCGATCCCTCCATCATTACTAACTATGGCGTGATGTCTCTGCTGCATGACAACCTGCCAGGTCTCTGTTGCTATGTGCGAGTGGCTTCCTCCGATGTGCTGCAGGCGTCGCTCTAATTAACCCCTTACTTACCTGTCATATACACTCACCACCCACCCCTCGTACGAGGCACATACGTATATATCATATCTGCTGCACATGGCAGGGGCCAACTGGTGTCCACTGCAGGCACCGCCGTCATATAAGTGAACGCCCCTTTAATGGCAGCGTATTAGCAGAAATTTAAAGGGATTAGCGAAATATGGATGATGTCTCTTAAAAACAGCACCACCCTTGTCTACAGGTTGTATGAAGATTTGCAGCCCACCCCATTGGAACGAATAAAACTAGCCTGCAATACCACACACAACCAGTAGTCAGGGTGGTGCTGTTTTTCTAATTTCGTACAACCCCATTAAATTCCCGCTAACACTCTGCACACATGGGTCATATCACTAAAGTGAATGTCCAGCCATAGACATATATAATATAATTCTGTCAGCCTGCAGCCACCATTAGGGGGCGTTTAGGAGCTGACTGGAGACAGGTTTAGCTGAGCTCAATGTAAACTGTGTGCAGAGAGCTCCCCCTAGTGGTGGCTGCGCTGAACTAGGGGCCCATTAAGCTTTATTTACACACCAGTTTGAGCCCCATAGTCATGCCAAGGTTTGGGTCATTGGAGGGCGCCATGTTGTTGCTCTCCCTTCACCGCTGGTCATGGGCCGGGATACTCCATGCATGCAACCCATGGACATTCCGGGTTAGACTTAACCACCATAGAACAAGGAGTCCTGTAATGGTCCCAAGGATAAGTTACAATTGGTGCACACATGAGGGGCGGGGTCACAGCTATAATCGGGTCCTATCGCCAGGGGGCCCAAGAGGTCACCAGCAACTCACTAGGCCTGGATGACTGTGCTCTTATATTATGCCTGCCGTCCCCTGGAGGGAGAAGATTTATGATACACAGCCTTCCACTGTCAGAAAGGAGAATCATTATAAAGAGTGTCTCTTGTCCTGGAGGACCTGACCATTGTACACTGTGTAATACTTCATTTCTCCTGTGGTGGTGCTGTAGGGAGATTAAACTCTATCTGCAAGTATCCAATTGTAGCAGATTAGTGGAGGACTAGAGAGCCCAGCAAGGGCGATCAGTGATTGTGGGATCGGATTATTGTCAAAGGATATTTCTAAAATTGAGGAGTTTCTCTTTAAATACAATAACAGATTGGTAATGGTATTAGCTATAATGCCGCCATCCCATCTCTTCTCTCCACTTTATTCCCTCCTCCCGCAGCGTTACCTCTGGATAGTATCTGGAGCAATATTAATCTGGACAGCAACAGCAACACACCACCATCTGCCACAGCTGTGCCCACATATACAGAGAAGAGCCCAATCCTGCAGGAAAATGAGCGACCATATCCATTACAGAGAATAACAACAATACCGCAGAGAGAGGGAAGTGTAAAGCGGAATAAATACAGCCAAACAGTGTATTATATGTCTAATATCACACTACAGCTATAGGTAGTATCCAGGTATACATGGAAATACCCCAACACATTCAAATACATATTGTTTTACTATATATTTGTACATAGGAGCAGTACTATACTAGTTATATTCTTGTACATAGGAGTAGTATTATAGTAGTTATATTCTTGTACATAGGAGTAGTATTATAGTAGTTATATTCTTGTACATAGGGGGCAGTATTGTAGTAGTTATATTCTTGTACATAGGAGTAGTATTATAGTAGTTATATTCTTGTACATAGGAGTAGTATTATAGTAGTTATATTCTTGTACATAGGAGTAGTATTATAGTAGTTATAGTCTTGGACATAGGAGTAGTATTATAGTAGTTATATTCTTGTACATAGGAGGTAGTATTATAGTAGTTATATTCTTGTACATAGGAGTAGTATTATAGTAGTTATATTCTTGTACATAGGGAGTAGTATTATAGTAGTTATATTCTTGTACATAGGAGTAGTATTATAGTAGTTATATTCTTGTACATAGGAGGTAGTATTATAGTAGTTATATTCTTGTACATAGGAGTAGTATTATAGTAGTTATATTCTTGTACATAGGGAGTAGTATTATAGTAGTTATATTCTTGTACATAGGAGGTAGTATTATAGTAGTTATATTCTTGTACATAGGAGTAGTATTATAGTAGTTATATTCTTGTACATAGGAGGTAGTATTATAGTAGTTATATTCTTGTACATAGGAGTAGTATTATAGTAGTTATATTCTTGTACATAGGGGGCAGTATTGTAGTAGTTATATTCTTGTACATAGGAGTAGTATTATAGTAGTTATATTCTTGTACATAGGGGGCAGTATTATAGTAGTTATATTCTTGTACATATGAGTGGTATTATAGTAGTTATATTCTTGTACATAGGGGGCAGTATTGTAGTAGTTATATTCTTGTACATAGGAGTAGTATTATAGTAGTTATATTCTTGTACATAGGGGGCAGTATTATAGTAGTTATATTCTTGTACATATGAGTGGTATTATAGTAGTTATATTCTTGTACATAGGGGGCAGTATTGTAGTAGTTATATTCTTCTACATAGGGGGCAGTATTATAGTAGTTATATTCTTGTACATAGGAGTAGTATTATAGTAGTTATATTCTTGTACATAGGAGGTAGTATTATAGTAGTTATATTCTTGTACATAGGAGTAGTATTATAGTAGTTATATTCTTGTACATAGGAGTAGTATTATAGTAGTTATATTCTTGTACATAGGAGCAGTATTATAGTAGTTATATTCTTGTACATAGGAGTAGTATTATAGTCGTTATATTCTTGTACATAGAGGCAGTATTGTAGTAGTTATATTCTTGTACATAGTAGTAGTATTATAGTAGTTATATTCTTGTACATAGGGGGTAGTATTATAGTAGTTATATTCTTGTACATAGGAGTAGTATTATAGTAGTTATATTCTTGTACATAGGAGCAGTATTATAGTAGTTATATTCTTGTACATATGAGTGGTATTATAGTAGTTATATTCTTGTACATATGAGTGGTATTATAGTAGTTATATTCTTGTACATAGGGGGCAGTATTGTAGTAGTTATATTCTTCTACATAGGGGGCAGTATTATAGTAGTTATATTCTTGTACATAGGAGTAGTATTATAGTAGTTATATTCTTGTACATAGGAGGTAGTATTATAGTCGTTATATTCTTGTACATAGAGGCAGTATTGTAGTAGTTATATTCTTGTACATAGGAGTTGTATTATAGTAGTTATATTCTTGTACATAGGAGCAGTATTATAGTAGTTATATTCTTGTACATAGGAGTAGTATTATAGTAGTTATATTCTTGTACATAGGAGGTAGTATTATAGTAGTTATATTCTTGTACATAGAGGCAGTATTGTAGTAGTTATATTCTTGTACATAGGGGGCAGTATTGTAGTAGTTATATTCTTGTACATAGTAGTAGTATTATAGTAGTTATATTCTTGTACATAGAGGCAGTATTGTAGTAGTTATATTCTTGTACATAGGGGGCAGTATTATAGTAGTTATATTCCTGTACATAGTAGTAGTATTATAGTAGTTATATTCTTGTACATAGGAGTAGTATTATAGAAGTTATATTCTTGTACATAGGGGGCAGTATTGTAGTAGTTCTATTCTTGTACATAGTAGTAGTATTATAGTAGTTATATTCTTGTACATAGAGGCAGTATTGTAGTAGTTATATTCTTGTACATAGGGGGCAGTATTATAGTAGTTATATTCTTGTACATAGGAGTAGTATTATAGTAGTTATATTCTTGTACATAGAGGCAGTATTGTAGTAGTTATATTCTTGTACATAGGGGGCAGTATTGTAGTAGTTATATTCTTGTACATAGTAGTAGTATTATAGTAGTTATATTCTTGTACATAGAGGCAGTATTGTAGTAGTTATATTCTTGTACATAGGGGGCAGTATTATAGTAGTTATATTCCTGTACATAGTAGTAGTATTATAGTAGTTATATTCTTGTACATAGGAGTAGTATTATAGTAGTTATATTCTTGTACATAGAGGCAGTATTGTAGTAGTTATATTCTTGTACATAGGGGGCAGTATTGTAGTAGTTATATTCTTGTACATAGTAGTAGTATTATAGTAGTTATATTCTTGTACATAGTAGTAGTATTATAGTAGTTATATTCTTGTACATAGAGGCAGTATTGTAGTAGTTATATTCTTGTACATAGTAGTAGTATTATAGTAGTTATATTCTTGTACATAGAAGCAGTATTATAGTAGTTATATTCTTGTACATAGGAGTAGTATTATAGTAGTTATATTCTTGTACATAGAGGCAGTATTGTAGTAGTTATATTCTTGTACATAGGAGTAGTATTATAGTAGTTATATTCTTTACATAGGAGTAGTACTATAGTAGTTATATTCTTGTATATAGGAGTAGTATTATAGTAGTTATATTCTTGTACATAGGAGTAGTATTATAGTCGTTATATTCTTGTACATAGGAGTAGTATTATAGTCGTTATATTCTTGTACATAGAAGTAGTATTATAGTAGTTATATTCTTGTATATAGGAGTAGTATTATAGTAGTTATATTCTTGTACATAGGAGTAGTATTATAGTCGTTATATTCTTGTACATAGAGGCAGTATTATAGTAGTTATATTCTTGTACATAGGAGTAGTATTATAGTAGTTATATTCTTGTACATAGGAGTAGTACTATAGTAGTTATATTCTTGTATATAGGAGTAGTATTATAGTAGTTATATTCTTGTACATAGGAGTAGTATTATAGTCGTTATATTCTTGTACATAGAGGCAGTATTATAGTAGTTATATTCTTGTACATAGGAGTAGTATTATAGTAGTTATATTCTTGTACATAGGGGGCAGTATTGTAGTAGTTATATTCTTCTACATAGGGGGCAGTATTATAGTAGTTATATTCTTGTACATAGGAGTAGTATTATAGTAGTTATATTCTTGTACATAGGAGGTAGTATTATAGTCGTTATATTCTTGTACATAGAGGCAGTATTGTAGTAGTTATATTCTTGTACATAGGAGTTGTATTATAGTAGTTATATTCTTGTACATAGGAGCAGTATTATAGTAGTTATATTCTTGTACATAGGAGTAGTATTATAGTAGTTATATTCTTGTACATAGGAGGTAGTATTATAGTAGTTATATTCTTGTACATAGAGGCAGTATTGTAGTAGTTATATTCTTGTACATAGGGGGCAGTATTGTAGTAGTTATATTCTTGTACATAGTAGTAGTATTATAGTAGTTATATTCTTGTACATAGAGGCAGTATTGTAGTAGTTATATTCTTGTACATAGGGGGCAGTATTATAGTAGTTATATTCCTGTACATAGTAGTAGTATTATAGTAGTTATATTCTTGTACATAGGAGTAGTATTATAGAAGTTATATTCTTGTACATAGGGGGCAGTATTGTAGTAGTTCTATTCTTGTACATAGTAGTAGTATTATAGTAGTTATATTCTTGTACATAGAGGCAGTATTGTAGTAGTTATATTCTTGTACATAGGGGGCAGTATTATAGTAGTTATATTCTTGTACATAGGAGTAGTATTATAGTAGTTATATTCTTGTACATAGAGGCAGTATTGTAGTAGTTATATTCTTGTACATAGGGGGCAGTATTGTAGTAGTTATATTCTTGTACATAGTAGTAGTATTATAGTAGTTATATTCTTGTACATAGAGGCAGTATTGTAGTAGTTATATTCTTGTACATAGGGGGCAGTATTATAGTAGTTATATTCCTGTACATAGTAGTAGTATTATAGTAGTTATATTCTTGTACATAGGAGTAGTATTATAGTAGTTATATTCTTGTACATAGAGGCAGTATTGTAGTAGTTATATTCTTGTACATAGGGGGCAGTATTGTAGTAGTTATATTCTTGTACATAGTAGTAGTATTATAGTAGTTATATTCTTGTACATAGTAGTAGTATTATAGTAGTTATATTCTTGTACATAGAGGCAGTATTGTAGTAGTTATATTCTTGTACATAGTAGTAGTATTATAGTAGTTATATTCTTGTACATAGAAGCAGTATTATAGTAGTTATATTCTTGTACATAGGAGTAGTATTATAGTAGTTATATTCTTGTACATAGAGGCAGTATTGTAGTAGTTATATTCTTGTACATAGGAGTAGTATTATAGTAGTTATATTCTTTACATAGGAGTAGTACTATAGTAGTTATATTCTTGTATATAGGAGTAGTATTATAGTAGTTATATTCTTGTACATAGGAGTAGTATTATAGTCGTTATATTCTTGTACATAGGAGTAGTATTATAGTCGTTATATTCTTGTACATAGAAGTAGTATTATAGTAGTTATATTCTTGTATATAGGAGTAGTATTATAGTAGTTATATTCTTGTACATAGGAGTAGTATTATAGTCGTTATATTCTTGTACATAGAGGCAGTATTATAGTAGTTATATTCTTGTACATAGGAGTAGTATTATAGTAGTTATATTCTTGTACATAGGAGTAGTACTATAGTAGTTATATTCTTGTATATAGGAGTAGTATTATAGTAGTTATATTCTTGTACATAGGAGTAGTATTATAGTCGTTATATTCTTGTACATAGAGGCAGTATTATAGTAGTTATATTCTTGTACATAGGAGTAGTATTATAGTAGTTATATTCTTGTACATAGGAGGTAGTATTATAGTAGTTATATTCTTGTACATAGGAGTAGTATTATAGTAGTTATATTCTTGTACATAGGAGTAGTATTATAGTAGTTATATTCTTGTACATAGGAGCAGTATTATAGTAGTTATATTCTTGTACATAGGAGTAGTATTATAGTCGTTATATTCTTGTACATAGAGGCAGTATTGTAGTAGTTATATTCTTGTACATAGTAGTAGTATTATAGTAGTTATATTCTTGTACATAGGGGGTAGTATTATAGTAGTTATATTCTTGTACATAGGAGTAGTATTATAGTAGTTATATTCTTGTACATAGGAGCAGTATTATAGTAGTTATATTCTTGTACATATGAGTGGTATTATAGTAGTTATATTCTTGTACATATGAGTGGTATTATAGTAGTTATATTCTTGTACATAGGGGGCAGTATTGTAGTAGTTATATTCTTCTACATAGGGGGCAGTATTATAGTAGTTATATTCTTGTACATAGGAGTAGTATTATAGTAGTTATATTCTTGTACATAGGAGGTAGTATTATAGTCGTTATATTCTTGTACATAGAGGCAGTATTGTAGTAGTTATATTCTTGTACATAGGAGTTGTATTATAGTAGTTATATTCTTGTACATAGGAGCAGTATTATAGTAGTTATATTCTTGTATATAGGAGCAGTATTATAGTAGTTATATTCTTGTACATAGGAGGTAGTATTATAGTAGTTATATTCTTGTACATAGAGGCAGTATTGTAGTAGTTATATTCTTGTACATAGGGGGCAGTATTGTAGTAGTTATATTCTTGTACATAGTAGTAGTATTATAGTAGTTATATTCTTGTACATAGAGGCAGTATTGTAGTAGTTATATTCTTGTACATAGGGGGCAGTATTATAGTAGTTATATTCCTGTACATAGTAGTAGTATTATAGTAGTTATATTCTTGTACATAGGAGTAGTATTATAGAAGTTATATTCTTGTACATAGGGGGCAGTATTGTAGTAGTTATATTCTTGTACATAGTAGTAGTATTATAGTAGTTATATTCTTGTACATAGAGGCAGTATTGTAGTAGTTATATTCTTGTACATAGGGGGCAGTATTATAGTAGTTATATTCTTGTACATAGGAGTAGTATTATAGTAGTTATATTCTTGTACATAGAGGCAGTATTGTAGTAGTTATATTCTTGTACATAGGGGGCAGTATTGTAGTAGTTATATTCTTGTACATAGTAGTAGTATTATAGTAGTTATATTCTTGTACATAGAGGCAGTATTGTAGTAGTTATATTCTTGTACATAGGGGGCAGTATTATAGTAGTTATATTCCTGTACATAGTAGTAGTATTATAGTAGTTATATTCTTGTACATAGGAGTAGTATTATAGTAGTTATATTCTTGTACATAGAGGCAGTATTGTAGTAGTTATATTCTTGTACATAGGGGGCAGTATTGTAGTAGTTATATTCTTGTACATAGTAGTAGTATTATAGTAGTTATATTCTTGTACATAGTAGTAGTATTATAGTAGTTATATTCTTGTACATAGAGGCAGTATTGTAGTAGTTATATTCTTGTACATAGTAGTAGTATTATAGTAGTTATATTCTTGTACATAGAAGCAGTATTATAGTAGTTATATTCTTGTACATAGGAGTAGTATTATAGTAGTTATATTCTTGTACATAGAGGCAGTATTGTAGTAGTTATATTCTTGTACATAGGAGTAGTATTATAGTAGTTATATTCTTTACATAGGAGTAGTACTATAGTAGTTATATTCTTGTATATAGGAGTAGTATTATAGTAGTTATATTCTTGTACATAGGAGTAGTATTATAGTCGTTATATTCTTGTACATAGAGGCAGTATTGTAGTAGTTATATTCTTGTACATAGTAGTAGTATTATAGTAGTTATATTCTTGTACATAGGAGTAGTATTATAGTAGTTATATTCTTGTACATAGAGGCAGTATTGTAGTAGTTATATTCTTGTACATAGTAGTAGTATTATAGTAGTTATATTCTTGTACATAGAGGCAGTATTGTAGTAGTTATATTCTTGTACATAGGGGGCAGTATTATAGTAGTTATATTCCTGTACATAGTAGTAGTATTATAGTAGTTATATTCTTGTACATAGGAGTAGTATTATAGTAGTTATATTCTTGTACATAGGGGGCAGTATTGTAGTAGTTATATTCTTGTACATAGTAGTAGTATTATAGTAGTTATATTCTTGTACATAGGAGTAGTATTATAGTAGTTATATTCTTGTACATAGAGGCAGTATTGTAGTAGTTATATTCTTGTACATAGGGGGCAGTATTATAGTAGTTATATTCTTGTATATAGGAGTAGTATTATAGTAGTTATATTCTTGTACATAGGAGTAGTATTATAGTAGTTATATTCTTGTACATAGGAGGTAGTATTATAGTAGTTATATTCTTGTACATAGAGGCAGTATTGTAGTAGTTATATTCTTGTACATAGTAGTAGTATTATAGTAGTTATATTCTTGTACATAGGAGTAGTATTATAGTAGTTATATTCTTGTACATAGGAGGTAGTATTGTAGTAGTTATATTCTTGTACATAGTAGTAGTATTATAGTAGTTATATTCTTGTACATAGTAGTAGTATTATAGTAGTTATATTCTTGTACATAGTAGTAGTATTATAGTAGTTATATTCTTGTACATAGGAGCAGTATTATAGTAGTTATATTCTTGTACATAGGAGTAGTATTATAGTAGTTATATTCTTGTACATAGGAGTAGTATTATAGTAGTTATATTCTTGTACATAGGAGTAGTATTATAGTAGTTATATTCTTGTACATAGGAGCAGTATTATAGTAGTTATATTCTTGTACATAGGAGGTAGTATTATAGTAGTTATATTCTTGTATATAGGAGTAGTATTATAGTAGTTATATTCTTATACATAGGAGTAGTATTATAGTAGTTATATTCTTGTACATAGGAGCAGTATTATAGTAGTTATATTCTTGTACATAGGAGTAGTATTATAGTAGTTATATTCTTGTACATAGGAGGTAGTATTATAGTAGTTATATTCTTGTATATAGGAGTAGTATTATAGTAGTTATATTCTTATACATAGGAGTAGTATTACAGTAGTTATATTCTTATACATAGGAGCAGTATTATAGTAGTTATATTCTTGTACATAGGAGCAGTATTATAGTAGTTATATTCTTGTACATAGGAGTAGTATTATAGTAGTTATATTCTTGTACATAGGAGGTAGTATTATAGTAGTTATATTCTTGTACATAGGAGGTAGTATTATAGTAGTTATATTCTTGTACATAGGAGCAGTATTATAGTAGTTATTAGAGATGAGCGAACAGTGTTCTATCGAACACATGTTCGATCGGATATCAGAGTGTTCGCCATGTTCGAATCGAATCGAACACCGCGTGGTAAAGTGCGCCAAAATTCGATTCCCCTCCCACCTTCCCTGGCGCCTTTTTTGCACCAATAACAGCGCAGGGGAGGTGGGACAGGGACTACGACACCGGGGGCATTGAAAAAAATTGGAAAAAGTCATTGGCTGCCGAAATCAGGTGACCTCCATTTTAGACGAATAGTGGATTTCAAATCCGGGTCATATGAGAATGTGAACTTTGTGACTATGAGACAGGGATAGCTGTACAGGCAGGGATAGCTTGTGATAACCTTTATTTAGGGGGGAATGTTATTAAAAATAACTTTTTGGGGCTCTATCGGGTGTGTAATTGTGATTTTTGTGAGATAAACTTTTTCCCATAGGGATGCATTGGCCAGCGCTGATTGGCCGAATTCCGTACTCTGGCCAATCAGTGCTGGCCAATGCATTCTATTAGCTTGATGAAGCAGAGTGTGCACAAGGGTTCAAGCGCACCCTCGGCTCTGATGTAGCAGAGCCGAGGCTGCACAAGGGTTCAAGCGCACCCTCGGCTCTGATGTAGGAGAGCCGAGGGTGCACTTGAACCCTTGTGCACCCTCAGCTCTGCTACATCAGAGCCGAGGGTGCGCTTGAACCCTTGTGCACACTCTGCTTCATCAAGCTAATAGAATGCATTGGCCAGCGCTGATTGGCCAATGCATTCTATTAGCCCGATGAAGTAGAGCTGAATGTGTGTGCTAAGCACACACATTCAGCTCTACTTCATCGGGCTAATAGAATGCATTGGCCAGCGCTGATTGGCCAGAGTACGGAATTCGGCCAATCAGCGCTGGCTCTGCTGGAGGAGGCGGAGTCTAAGATCGCTCCACACCAGTCTCCATTCAGGTCCGACCTTAGACTCCGCCTCCTCCAGCAGAGCCAGCGCTGATTGGCCGAATTCCGTACTCTGGCCAATCAGCACTGGCTAATGCATTGTATTGGCATGATGAAGCAGTGCTGAATGTGTGTGCTTAGCACACACATTCAGCTCTACTTCATCGGGCTAATAGAATGCATTGGCCAATCAGCGCTGGTCAATGCATTCTATTAGCGTGAACTGAGTTTGCACAGAAGTTCTAGTGCACCCTCGGCTCTGCTACATCAGATTGCTACATCTGATGTAGCAGTGCCGAGTGTGCATCAGATGTGTAGTTGAGCAAAACTGACTCAGCACTGCTAAGTCTCTGCATTCGCATAGGAATGCATTGGCCAGCCTTCGGCCAATCAGCGCTGGCTCTGCCGGAGGAGGCGGAGTCTAAGGTCGGACCTGAATGGAGACTGGTGTGGAGCGATCTTAGACTCCGCCTCCTCCAGCAGAGCCAGCGCTGATTGGTCGAGTTCCGTACTCTGGCCAATCAGCACTGGCCAATGCATTTCTATGGGGAAAAGTTAGCTTGCGAAAATCGCAAACTGACAGGGATTTCCATGAAATAAAGTGACTTTTATGCCCCCAGACATGCTTCCCCTGCTGTCCCAGTGTCATTCCAGGGTGTTGGTATCATTTCCTGGGGTGTCATAGTGGACTTGGTGACCCTCCAGACACGGATTTGGGTTTCCCCCTTAACGAGTTTATGTTCCCATAGACTATAATGGGGTTCGAAACCCATTCGAACACTCGAACAGTGAGCGGCTGTTCGAATCGAATTTCGAACCTCGAACATTTTAGTGTTCGCTCATCTCTAGTAGTTATATTCTTATACATAGGAGCAGTATTATAGTAGTTATATTCTTATACATGGGAGCAGTATTATAGTAGTTATATTCTTGTACATAGGAGTAGTATTATAGTAGTTATATTCTTGTACATAGGAGTAGTATTATAGTAGTTATATTCTTGTACATAGGAGGTAGTATTATAGTAGTTATATTCTTGTACATAGGAGCAGTATTATAGTAGTTATATTCTTGTACATAGGAGGTAGTATTATAGTAGTTATATTCTTGTACATAGGAGCAGTATTATAGTAGTTATATTCTTGTACATAGGAGCAGTATTATAGTAGTTATATTCTTGTACATAGGAGTAGTATTATAGTAGTTATATTCTTGTACATAAGAGCAGTATTATAGTAGTTATATTCTTGTACATAGGAGGTAGTATTATAGTAGTTATATTCTTGTACATAGGAGTAGTATTATAGCAGTTATATTCTTGTACATAGGAGTAGTATTATAGTAGTTATATTCTTGTACATAGGAGTAGTATTATAGTAGTTATATTCTTGTACATAGGAGCAGTATTATAGTAGTTATATTCTTGTACATAGGAGTAGTATTATAGCAGTTATATTCTTGTACATAGGAGTAGTATTATAGTAATTATATTCTTGTACATAGGAGGTAGTATTATAGTAGTTATATTCTTGTACATAGGAGTAGTATTATAGCAGTTATATTCTTGTACATAAGAGGTAGTATAATAGTAGTTATATTCTTGTACATAGGAGCAGTATTATAGTAGTTATATTCTTGTACATAGGAGTAGTATTATAGTAGTTATATTCTTGTACATAGGAGGTAGTATTATAGTAGTTATATTCTTGTACATAGGAGGTAGTATTATAGTAGTTATATTCTTGTACATAGGAGTAGTATTATAGTAGTTATATTCTTGTACATAGGAGTAGTATTATAGTAGTTATATTCTTGTACATAGGAGTAGTATTATAGTAGTTATATTCTTGTACATAGGAGTAGTATTATAGTAGTTATATTCTTGTACATAGGAGTAGTATTATAGTAGTTATATTCTTGTACATAGGAGTATTATTATAGTAGTTATATTCTTGTACATAGGAGTAGTATTATAGTAGTTATATACATGTGTGTGCGGGTTATTCTGTACTGGTTATGTTCTTGTTACTGACGGCTGATCACATTTGTGAATTAGTAATGCTTTTAGAGTAGTTCTCCCTTCCCCCACCTGTCATGGCAGGCTTTACACAGTCCATTACTTATTGGGGGCCACTACTGATCACTGGAGGCGGCTTGTTCCAGGGTTAGAGACATTATGGTGGCGCAGTACACAATAATATGTTGCGGTATGGCTGTATATATCTGATGGCTGGGGCCTGTAGATTCCTGGCTGGTCTGACTACATATATACTCAGTGCTGGTGAGTCTGTAATGTCCGGTTTCTCCTCCTCCCCTCCCTGTAGGGACAAGGCTTGTGGTCAGGACTAGTAAATAATGAATGGATCCTGTCACGCATGAATGGATGTTCCTGGGAAAGTGCTGAGCCGGGGAAGAGGGGGCTTTGTTACAGGAGGCCTATGAGTAGGGGTGCAGGGGGTGCGGGATCAGCAGGTATTTGGCAGCACAGCTGACATCACATATAGGATGCTTGGTGATTATCCTAGAAGCATATACTATATACTATATGCACCGTCAGATCTATATACAGCCCTACTAGTTGGGGTATATATTGAGTATGATGGTGGAACAGCATAAAGCTTTATTCACACTGGAGAGGGGGGGGGGAGTCACTAGCAATGCAGTGGGACAATCTCTTCTCATATTCCCATGTGGAGATCAGCTCTGATCCTGGAGTAGGACAGACACCTCCCTAGTGCACGGCTCTATAGTGAAGAGGCAACTGGTGCGATGGTTACAGAGACCAACAAGAAGCTACTGGCTTAGTGGTTACATGGACTAACAATAAGGAACTGGCTTGGAGGGATTAACAAGAGGCACCTGGCTTAGTGGTTACAGAGAAGAGGTAACTGGCTTAGTGGTTACAGGAAAGAGGTAACTTGCTTAGTGTTTACAGGGAAGAGGTAACTGGCTTAGTGGTTACAGGAAAGAGGTAACTTGCTTAGTGTTTACAGGGAAGAGGTAACTGGCTTAGTGGTTACAGGAAAGAAGTAACTGGCTTAGTGGTTACGGGGAAGAGGTGTCTGGCTTAGTGGTTACAGAGACTAACAAAGGTTAACCACTCCAATCATTACAGTCAGTCTAGAGGAAACTGGCTTAGTGGTTACATAGACTAACAATAAGGAACTGGCTTGGAGGTCACTGGGATTAACCTGGTTTAGTGGTTACAGGAAAGAGGTAACTGGCTTAGTGGTTACAGGGAAGAGGCATCTGGCTTAGTGGTTACAGGAAAGAGGCATCTGGCTTAGCAGTTACAGGGAAGTGGTAACTGGCTTAGTGGTTACAGGGAAGAGGTAACTGGCTTAGTGATTATAGAGACTAACAAAAGTTAACTGCTCCAATCGTTACAATCATTCTCACTAGAGGAAACTGGCTTGGTGGTTACAAACCTGTACAGGTAATATATACAGTGACATCCTAGTGTCACTGTAGTCAGATGTGGCCCCTCACTCTGCGGCATCTTTTGTCTTCAGACTGATCGGTGTGTATAGTCTCAGTGTGCAGGTCTCTGACGGGATTTGCTCACCCGTCTCTCCAAACAATTGGACGGATCTGCAATAAAATTACCCCATTGATAATCGAGGGGCTTCTGAAGAGTTTAGACCAGGTTTGTGATCTCTAAGAACTTCTGTTCCTGAGCACCATATCACATGACCCATATTAGCCAATAGAATATTGCAGGTCCTTAGCTCTTAATAGCCTCACTAATGTAATGTATGTATACTGTATCTATAAGTATATACAAGTATGTATGTAATATATAAATATTATGGTTGTGTGTAGGACTATGCAGGGTGTATAGCTGTGTACAGCATATATAGCATGTGTATATAGGTATATACAGTGACCTGTTGAGCTATGTACAGTGTTTTACATTCATCTGCACATTGTAGAATATTCACCTATTATAGGGAGTCTATAGCACCTAAAAATAGAGCTCTACATCCCCCACTAGGGGGCGCTCACTGCAGACTGATAGTATATTATACATCAAAGCTGTATAACTCTGTACTCAGAGAGCTCCCTCCAGTGGCGGCTTCAGGTAATCTATGATAGTGACACCTGAGATAAGTCACAGCCCAGACAGCGAAGTGCTCAGGGGTGACCGCCACAACCCTCCAGTATTAGGTGTCCTGAGGTCAGGAGGATATTACCTGCACATTTCAATCAATAGTCTTTGGTGTCCTCCTCACGGCCCTCCATATATGTGCAGATGAGAGCAATAATGTCAACGTACAAGGTGGGGACCCCATGATGACATATAGGCAGACATATTTGGCTGCGGTGCTATTTCTGCCCTGGACACTCTGATATTTCAGCACAATTGATCAGTTTGCACGGAGCGCTACAGACTATATCTCTCCAATCCTGAGACCCAAAGTAATGACAGACTGATGGGGGGGAGGGAGTCACAAAAGTAGAGGTAGAGAAAAAATTGAAATGACTGCCATCTAGTGGACAAGATGAGGAAGTACAAAAAAATTATTTCAAAACATGGACTAGATATGAATTTATGTCCATTGTATACCCTCTAATGAGGCGAGGTGAGGCGGCTGCCTCAGGCAGCACCCCGGAGGGGGCGGCAGCAGCAGCAATTTTTTTAAACTTTTTTTCCCTCTAAACTAGCGTAGTACAGGCTGCTTTGAAAACAACACGAGTGGCCCCTCTCCTGTGCTAGTTTAGACCTCTGCGTCTCATTGCCGGGTGTAGTGAAGAGGAAGCGGCGGCAGCGGAAGCTGCGGCGAGGTCGGTAAGTAAAGATACTTTTTTTTGGTTTTATATTAGGCCGCTACCTGATGGAGTATCCCCAGAAGGTAGCCGCCTATTTACCAACCTCCCCGGACCTGCTCATTGCCGCCCCCACTTCCCCTTCTACTATAGGCCCCGGAGGCCGACAGTGAGTAGGCCCGAGTACCAGGCCGCAATCCCATTGCCGCTATTATTATACTAGGTTTTTTTTTCAGCCCCCGAGTATAATAATCAGAGCCCCAGGGGAGGTGAGGGAACATAATAAACAGTGTTACTCACCTCTCCGGGATCCGATGTTACTCCTAGCAGGCTTCAGGTCTGAATGGTAATGTCCCAGATGTCACGTGGTCTGGGATATTACCATACAGGCCTAAAGTCTGTGCTAGTACTAACAGCCTGTTACTGCTAGCGCAGGCGTTAAGCCTGTATGGTAATAGGGTGTTACTGCTAGTGCAGGCTTCAGGCCTGTATGGTAACAGGGTGTTACTGCTAGCGCAGGCGTTAAGCCTGTATGGTAACAGGGTGTTACTGCTAGCGCAGGCGTTAAGCCTGTATGGTAACAGGGTGTTACTGCTAGAATAGGCTTCAGGCCTGTATGGTAATAGGGTGTTACTGCTAGCACAGGCTTCAGGCCTGTATGGTAATAGGGTGTTACTGCTAGCGCAGGCTTCAGGCCTGTATGGTAACAGGGTGTTACTGCTAGAATAGGCTTCAGGCCTGTATGGTAACAGGGTGTTACTGCTAGTGCAGGCTTCAGGCCTGTATGGTAACAGGGTGTTACTGCTAGTGCAGGCTTCAGGCCTGTATGGTAACAGGGTGTTACTGCTAGTGCAGGCTTCAGGCCTGTATGGTAACAGGGTGTTACTGCTAGCGCAGGCTTCAGGCCTGTATGGTAATAGGGTGTTACTGCTAGTGCAGGCTTCAGGCCTGTATGGTAACAGGGTGTTACTGCTAGCACAGGCTTCAGGCCTGTATGGTAATAGGGTGTTACTGCTAGCGCAGGCTTCAGGCCTGTATGGTAACAGGGTGTTACTGCTAGAATAGGCTTCAGGCCTGTATGGTAACAGGGTGTTACTGCTAGCGCAGGCTTCAGGCCTGTATGGTAACAGGGTGTTACTGCTAGAATAGGCTTCAGGCCTGTATGGTAACAGGGTGTTACTGCTAGTGCAGGCTTCAGGCCTGTATGGTAACAGGGTGTTACTGCTAGTGCAGGCTTCAGGCCTGTATGGTAATAGGGTGTTACTGCTAGAATAGGCTTCAGGCCTGTATGGTAACAGGCTGTTACTACTAGAATAGGCTTCAGGCCTGTATGGTAATAGGGTGTTACTGCTAGTGCAGGCTTCAGGCCTGTATGGTAACAGGGTGTTACTGCTAGCGCAGGCTTCAGGCCTGTATGGTAACAGGGTGTTACTGCTAGCGCAGGCTTCAGGCCTGTATGGTAACAGGGTGTTACTGCTAGTGCAGGCTTCAGGCCTGTATGGTAATAGGGTGTTACTGCTAGTGCAGGCTTCAGGCCTGTATGGTAACAGGGTGTTACTGCTAGTGCAGGCTTCAGGCCTGTATGGTAACAGGGTGTTACTGCTAGTGCAGGCTTCAGGCCTGTATGGTAACAGGGTGTTACTGCTAGCGCAGGCTTCAGGCCTGTATGGTAACAGGGTGTTACTGCTAGAATAGGCTTCAGGCCTGTATGGTAACAGGGTGTTACTGCTAGTGCAGGCTTCAGGCCTGTATGGTAACTGAGAGGAAAGAGTTAACCAAAGATGAAGAACTCAAGGAGAACATTTTTGTCTTATCTGCTTTTTGCTATAGAAGAAGGTCACCCAGGTAGGGCAAGGACTGATTAATAGTTTTTTGGCTTTGAACCACCAAGTGCAGATGGCTCGTTACCTTGAATATATTTTTGTATAATCAATCACTTATTGCATATTTTAGATAACGCTTAAGAAACTGTGTATAAATAAAGCATGAACCTTTTCTTAGGCGCGCACACGCCATCTTATGTGCAGATACAGTTGTCTGTGTCTTCATTTTAAGTATATGGTGAGGGAGTAGGGATCCGGACCCTAGACTCCAACTAATTTGGAAACAGTCAACAACAGCTGGCCTTCTTTAGGAAAGCCAACTTATCATTACTGGCGCCCGAACAGGGACCTGCATAACGGGGACCGCTCTGAACCGACGTGGCGATCAACTGAGCCAGAGGGACTGCGGATACGGCAACACAAAACCTGGCCAGGTAAGGAGCTGAACTTACACTTTTCTGTGCTCCTTTCTGTCTTGCTGTCTCCTCTCTCTCGCTGTCTCAAGATCGGCGCGGAGGTAAGGACATAAGCGTGCCCCCCCGCAGGTCAATTTGAACTCTGTTTTTTTTCTCTTGTTGACTGTTTTTTGTTTGTATGTCCTAACCTGAAAGGGATAGAGTACAGAGGCGAAGTATTGTTCGTTCGGGCTAAAACTGTTACCCAGAGCCTGGCCGTGGCTTCACAGACACGGAGCGTTGTGCAGTGGGAACAGTGCCAGTGCTAAAACCACTTTGGAACGAGCCTAGTAGCCTGCCTGTACAAGGACGCCGGACCGTAGTCTGGTTGTTTCCTAGGGAATAGCAGTGACATGCTAACCATCCTCTGTATTGCTGGTGTGATCTGTTTTGGAGCATATATAGCAGTTAGGATTTATCTTAACGTAAAGAAAGGAAGCCCTGAACCGTGGAGCATTCTCGGTCCCGATTTTTGGTAGTAATCCGTAGTTACAGGTTAAGGAACGCAGGAAAGGAGATCACAATTGATCCTCCGGGCGCTTCCGGGTAACTACGAAGTAAAAAATGGGACACACAGAATCAAAAGGGGTTACGGCAACCCACATAGTAATCTGCCAATATGGCAAGGAACAAGGAAAAAGGGCTAAAGCAATGCTAAAATGCTTCAAGATCCAACATGAAGATGTTTTTGACCCCAGTACCTGGACAAAAGTCCAGGAAACAAGGGGAGGGATAGTTACAGACAATGGATGGGACGCAACAGTAACTAACATGAGAAATCTATCCCAAAAAGCAAAAGATCAAGGATGGACATACGATAGAAACAAAAAGATATGGGATATCACTGATACCCGACCAACACCTGGGGGCCAGATCCCGGTCCCAAGTGCGCCCCCTTCGTATGCTAAGACAGTTAGTGACCCTCAAGTATGGACTTGCTCCAACTGCGGTCAACAAAATCCAGGCTGGAGAAACAATTGCCTAGCCTGTGGCACTCCTAAGCCCCACACTGAGTCCTTGTACCCAGTGGTGGAGAGAAGAACTCTCATTAGACCACCACAAGACCCGGCTAACCCAAATGCCCCAAGAGAAGCGGTAACGAGGACATATGACGAATACAAGCCCTGGCAACCTGGGGATCAGATGTCCCTGCTACAAAACGCCCCAAATCCTGGGACGGCTCCTGTCAGTTTCTGTAGATACTTACAACAGATTCAAGGGACATACAGAGCCACCTGGATTGATATGATGGACCTTTGTAGAATGAAGATGAGCCCGGTGCAATTCTCTCAACTTCAAACTCATATCAAACTCCCAACTAACGTGAAACAACTCCGAGCCTTCTTGGGCCTTGTCTCCTATTGCAGACAATGGATCCCAAACGCAGCAAAACTGATGCAGCCACTCTATGATTGTACTAAGGAAATTCCTTTCTCCCTCTCATCAGAAGGCGTCGCTGCATTCCAAACTTTGAAACAGGAGTTGTTGAGGGCTCCTGCCCTCAGTTTGCCTAATTACCAACATCCTTTTTTTCTCTTCATTAGAGAACTGAATGGATTTGCTCTTGGCATACTCACTCAAAAATTTGATGGCAAGCACAGACCTCTAGGATATTATTCAGCGCAGCTGGACCCAGTTGTGAAAGCTGCCCCCACCTGTCTAAGAACTGTTGCTTCAGTTCAAGCCATCCTTGACAAAGCATCCGACGTGTCTCTGGATTATCCTACCACTATCTTGACTACCCATGATGTCTATGCCATACTGTCACAAGTACAGACCAAACATCTGTCTATGGCCAGACAGGTGCGCATGCAATGCGCGCTCCTCCTCCCTCCCAACCTCACTTTTCAAAAACTCACAAGTCTAAATCTAGCGGAACTCCTAATCTTCGCAGATTTAGAAGGGGGGAGTGATGTGGGAGACACTGAGACTGAGAGTGATGAGGCAACAGAATCACCTATGATTTTTGAGCATGACTGCACCGAACTGATAGAAGCAGAATCACAACCTTTTCATACCATCTCGAGGACCCCATTGCCCAATCCAGTACATGAATTTTTTGGTACTATTCCGTTATCGGGCCAGCAGAGCTTATCAGCACCAGCATCGGGACAGCAGCAGTCAGCATTTCAGCATTGGGAATGACATCTGAGGACTGACTGCTGGCCCGATGCTTGTGCCCAGCTCTCCTTCCATCTGCCCGTACCCCTCTCTGGCCCAGCTCTCCTTCCATCTGCCCCTCTCCCCGCCACGTGACTAGGCTTGACCGACATTACTAGTCGCCGGGACGCTGCAGGAAGTTTGTCCCTCTGGGTCACCATAGCTCCCCGCCGTTACTATGGTCAGCGCATCCCTGAATCTCCGCCGCCACTTTCAGGACCCTTTATTGAGCCCCGGTGTGTGCTATTTTTTTCCTTCCGGTCTCCGTTCTCTGTGCCGGCCATGGCTTCCAGTGCGAGCGTCTTTCTTTCCTCCTGAACGCTAATGGCCAGAATGAGAGCGCCGAGGTGAGGCCTAGTCGAGTGGCAGGGAGAGGGGGTACGGGGCAGATGTAAGAAGAGCTGGGGGGCAGCACTGGGAGGATGGATGGGGGCATTGATGTACTGGTTACTAGAGACAGGGCGCCAGCATCGGGCCAGCAGTCAGTCCTTGGGGCGGGCCAGAGAGGGGTACAGGGCAGATGGAAGGAGAGCTGGGCACAAGCATCGGTCCAGCAGTCAGTCCTCAGATGTCATTCCCGATGCTGAAATGCTGACTGCTGCTGTCCCAATGCTGGTGCTGGTAAGCTCTGCTGGCCCGATAACGGAATAGTACCAATTTTTTATCGATGGCAGTAGATATGCTGATGAAAAAGGAAAATTCCATACTGGATATGCTGTGGTCACCCTGCATGAGACAGTGACATGTGGTCCTCTGCCACCAAGCCAGTCTGCCCAAGTTGCAGAACTAACGGCACTAAAAGAGGCCATAGAAAGAGCAGGTGATGCCACAACCAACATCTATACCGATTCAGCATATGCACATGGAGTTATACATGACTCAGGTCATATTTTGGCAGTAAGGGGATTCCTTACAGCAGCAGGAAATCCCATCAAGCATGGAGATTTGATTAAACAACTTGTGGAGGCGGCTGCAAAAAGCAAGGATCTTGCAGTGGTGAAAGTAGCCGCTCACACACGTGCAGGTACCAAGGAAGCAAGAGGAAATGACTTGGCTGACAAAGCAGCCAAAAGGGCTGCACTCCTCCCATTACCGCTTGACGAGGAGGTAAAAGCAGTCACAGACCTGTCTTCCAAGGAACTGTTAAAACAAGCCACTCAGGCTTTAACTGAGGAAGAACTTGATGAATGCACTAGAAAAGGGATCTTGATGGAAGAAACATGGCATGTTAATGGACTACCAGTCCTACCAAGAGTTTGGTTCCCAGCCATTTATTCTGCTTTACATCTTCCCAGTCATACTAGTGCAAATGTGATGGTGCAACAAGCTAAACAAACCTGGCATGCACCAGGATTCAGACAGTACGCAAACGATCGGATCAGGGCCTGCCACATCTGTCAGGCCAATAATCCTGGACAGACTGTTAAAGTTCCACCAAAGCACTTACCTAAGGCCCACTATCCGTTCCAGAGGCTTCAGATTGATTATATACAGATGCCAAAAAGTGGCCAATACGAGTACGTGCTTGTCTGTGTGGACTTATTCTCGGGGTGGCCGGAAGGGTACCCCGTAAAAGCGGCTACCGCAAAGAGTACTGCGGCAAAAATTGCCACAGAACTAGTCCCGAGATTTGGTCTGCCCGAAGTCATTGAGTCAGACCGAGGAACTCATTTTACTGGTCAGGTGTTCCAAAACATATGCTTGGCCCTAGGCATTGACTCGGCTCTGCATACCCCTTACAGGCCACAAGCCTCAGGCAAGGTGGAAAGGCTAAATGGTACTCTCAAACTGAAAATCCAAAAGGCAATGCAAGAAACACGTAAACCTTGGACACAATGTTTACCAATTGCTTTATACTCTGTGAGAACCGCGCCCTCGGGCAGAACCAGGTTATCACCATATGAGATATTGTTTGGGAGGGCGCCACAGCTGGGATGTTACTTTCCACAACAGCTAGAACTAAATTGTGACAGCCTGACCGCATATGTCATAAGTCTGCAGAAATTGCTGAATGTTAACCATTCTCGAGTATTCTCTTCCCTCCCAGACTCTGAAGCTGATGCAGGAGCACATAAACTGCAGCCTGGTGACCTGGTCTACGTCAAGAAGCACACCCGAAAGAGTCTTGAACCAAGATTTGATGGTCCATTCCAAGTCCTTCTGACGACTCCCACATCTGTAAAGCTAGAAGGAAGAGAAACATGGATCCATGCCAGCCACTGCAAACTTGCCTCTTGATCCTGATCATGATCGGATCAAGCATATCCTTTTTGAAAGAATCTGATTCTAGAGAAAACATGTTACTAACACATCACAGAATACTAAACCAATATTTGAATGTGTCTGATTGTTGGATATGCACCCATTCCCCGGTAACTGCCTCCTCCATGGCATATCTAGCTATACCTGTCCCATTTGAAGAGTTTTTCAATTCAGGCTCATGTTGGGATCAAAGGGCTAACAGTAATGCACAATTTAGCAGCCAATGGAATGTTAGTGTACCAATCCCATTAGCAGGATGGACGTCCCCTCCATGGTGGGCGGGGGTCATGGCATCGACATCGAAAGATCACAACCAGTATCTAGCATTCAAGGGAGGCAATTGGGTGAGGAGGAACTATACACAAGTTGTACAGTTGGGGGATGTGCCCCTAGAAGGACTAAAAATAATGTTTAACAGAACTGTAAACAGTATAGGAACTCCCGATGCATGGAAACCTTCCCTGCTTGAAAGAAAGATCATAGACCCTAACTGGGAGTGGGCATTCCTATTTAAAAATGGTAACAATGATACCTGTAATAAGGAAGCATATAATTTGTGGTGCAATGAATCTGCTGAGTATAAACCAGGTGAGGCTACATGTGGTAATCCAGATGTAGGATACTGTAGTCCACTAGGACAGTATCCTGGTTGGTGTGTTATACAAAATATCACTAAATTAATTGATCTTGCACATCGTCTAATTTTGCAACACTCTCATCTCTGGGATCTTCCAAGGGGGGTGTACTGGGCTTGTGGAAAGAACGCCTACAAGTGGCTCCCAGTAGGAGTTAATGGTACCTGTACGGCTGTTAGACTAACACCTGCCACTTTTATAGTTAATACTGATGACCTCCCTGTGAATAAGATTCCCAGACATTTGCTCACAAAAAGAGCGACAGACAACAAGCCACGACCCAGTGGAAGACCCCATCTGGTACAAATGTCTTCAACTAATAAGATTTTTAGTACATTGTTTCTTTATCCCATGGTAATGCAAACTTGGGATAAATTGGTAGAAGCTACCGATTATTTGGATGATCAGATATTCGAAATACTCAACCTACTCAATGCTTCAGTAGCTGTACAGAAACAACTCATAACAGTTACTAACCAACATACTATAGTGCTTGATTACATTACTGCTGCACAGGGGGGCATGTGCCAGATAGTAGGCCCCACCTGTTGCCATTATGTGGATACAGAAGGAGTAGTGCAAATCACAGCTGGTCTGGATAAACTTGCACAGTTAAGGGAAAAACATGATAAAATGGTCCTAGCCGAACAAGACACCTGGTGGTCAGGAGTACTTTCTAGCCTTAACCCAGCCAATTGGTTTAAAGGCGTAGGCGGATGGTTGGTTGGGATACTCCAAGGTTTTTTTGCAAATTATACTAATCCTCTTTGCTATATATGTAGTATGGAAATGTTTAAGATGTATCTGTCAGCAGGTGTGTAGAAGTCCAAGATCAACTCCTATCTAACTCTTTGTGTCTTATTCCCTCTAGTGTTGGCGCTCAAATGAAGAAGTCTCTTGATGGGGGATATGCCTGTGTGTCCTCGGAGGATGGTTGTAGGACCCAGAAGCATCCACAGCCCTGGACAACCCGCGGTTCAGATAGTATCTGAGGTTCACATCGGCTGTCAATCCTTTGCCAGGATCCAGACTTCTCCATCAGCGCCAAAGGGGGGACTGAGAGGAAAGAGTTAACCAAAGATGAAGAACTCAAGGAGAACATTTTTGTCTTATCTGCTTTTTGCTATAGAAGAAGGTCACCCACGTAGGGCAAGGACTGATTAATAGTTTTTTGGCTTTGAACCACCAAGTGCAGATGGCTCGTTACCTTGAATATATTTTTGTATAATCAATCACTTATTGCATATTTTAGATAACGCTTAAGAAACTGTGTATAAATAAAGCATGAACCTTTTCTTAGGCGCGCACACGCCATCTTATGTGCAGATACAGTTGTCTGTGTCTTCATTTTAAGTATATGGTGAGGGAGTAGGGATCCGGACCCTAGACTCCAACTAATTTGGAAACAGTCAACAACAGCTGGCCTTCTTTAGGAAAGCCAACTTATCAGTAACAGGGTGTTACTGCTAGCATAGGCTTCAGGCCTTTATAGTAACAGGGTTTTTATAGCATAGGCTTCTAGCCTCTATGGTAACAGGGTGTTACTGCTAGCGCAGGCTTCAGGCCTGTATGGTAATAGGGTGTTACTGCTAGCGCAGGCTTCAGGCCTGTATGGTGCTGCTAGCAGGGGGGGTTTGGGGGGGGGGGGTGTCTTTTGATCGTCCGCCTCAGACAGCAGAAAGGCTAGGCTCACCACTGTATATCCCCCCCACCTCCCTAGAGAGCTTATGGTGAGCGACCCCTGTATATACACCCTGAATATCACCCAGAACATCCAGTGTACACAGGACAAACCCCACAGAGGGGCAAAAGGTGCTTCCAATGGGTCTGGGGGAATCACATCCCCTTAGTACAAAGGCACAGATGGAAAATAAAGGAAGGCCTAAATTTTGGTTAACAGTCCCAGGGCCCCATAATCGTGACATCTACAGACCACCCATAATAATGACATCTATAGTGCCCCCATAATAGTGACAGCCAAATGTGCCACATGGAAATGTTCTATTGTCTTTTAGGCTTTGATGTTGTCTCCGTCTATCTGGTGACTTTCTTGTCTGTCGTCCTCTCACAGATCAGAAGAACGGACACCACGACTGCAGTGTGAACAAAGCCTAAGAACCCTTGCAGACCACCGTGCACTGGCCGTGTCTCCGAGGCCCCTTTCATTCAATGTAATGGAGCCACAGAAGAGCCGGACAGGAATAGGAGATGTCTTTAGTTTTGCGCCCGGACTGATCCGTGCAATACATGTCATGTGCATGGGCCCATAGAAATGAATGGGAATGGCCTTATAAATCCTGGACTATAGACTGGACATTGTAACAAAGTATCAGGACGGATTAGATTAGATTTAACTCCTTCCTGTCCGTGCTCTCTGACTTCTGCTCTGGGCATGGATGGGTTAATCTGGATAGGTGATAAATTTGTGCTTCATGGGCAGATTACTGTATGGATCTGTATAATCTGATAACAGCGGCCGAGATCACAGCCCCCGACCCCTGGGCACACATAGTACACCGCCCCGAGCAGGGCGACGTTCACATTGCAACACATCGTCTAGCAGCCGGCAGACTTTGTACCCCAATATCTCGTCTGCAGGAAACCGTTCTGCGAGCTCCGGGCGGACAACATGGCCATCGAGTTTGCGTCCCGCTCCGTGCCCTTAGAGCGCAGGCTGCAGACGGCGGCGGTGCTGCAATGGGTATACTCCTTCCTGGCCCTGGGTAAGAGAGCGAGGACGGGTGTACGTATATAGTACAGGTGTATCTAAGCCTAACCTGTGTGATACTCTGCTGAGCTGTGTATCTAATCCTATCCTGTGTGATACTGTATACTGAGCTGTGTATCTAATCCTATCCTGTATGATACTTTATACTGAGCTGTGTATCTAATCCTATCCTGTGTTATACTGTCTGCTGAGCTGTGTATCTAATCCTATCCTGTGTGATAATGTATACTGAGCTGTGTATCTAATCCTATCCTGTGTGATACTGTATACTGAGCTGTGTATCTAATCCTATCCTGTGTGATACTGTATACTGAGCTGTATCTAATCCTATCCTGTGTGATACTGTATACTGAGCTGTGTATCTAATCCTATCCTGTGTGATACAGTATACTGAGCTGTGTATCTAATCCTATCCTGTGTGATACTGTATACTGAGCTGTGTATCTAATCCTATCCTGTGTGATACAGTATACTGAGCTGTGTATCTAATCCTATCCTGTGTGATACTGTATACTGAGCTGCTGTATCTAATCCTATCCTGTGTGATACTGTATACTGAGCTGTGTATCTAATCCTATCCTGTGTGATACAGTATACTGAGCTGTGTATCTAATCCTATCCTGTGTGATACTGTATACTGAGCTGTGTATCTAATCCTATCCTGTGTGATACAGTATACTGAGCTGTGTATCTAATCCTATCCTGTGTGATACTGTATACTGAGCTGCTGTATCTAATCCTATCCTGTGTGATACTGTATACTGAGCTGTGTATCTAATCCTATCCTGTGTGATACTGTATACTGAGCTGTGTATCTAATCCTATCCTGTGTGATACTGTATACTGAGCTGTGTATCTAATCCTATCCTGTGTGATACTGTATACTGAGCTGTGTATCTAATCCTATCCTGTGTGATACTGTATACTGAGCTGTGTATCTAATCCTATCCTGTGTGATACTGTATACTGAGCTGTGTATCTAATCCTATCCTGTGTGATACTGTATACTGAGCTGTGTATCTAATCCTATCCTGTGTGATACTGTATACTGAGCTGCTGTATCTAATCCTATCCTGTGTGATACTGTATACTGAGCTGTGTATCTAATCCTATCCTGTGTGATACTGTATACTGAGCTGTGTATCTAATCCTATCCTGTGTGATACTGTATACTGAGCTGTGTATCTAATCCTATCCTGTGTGATACTGTATACTGAGCTGTGTATCTAATCCTATCCTGTGTGATACTGTATACTGAGCTGTGTATCTAATCCTATCCTGTGTGATACAGTATACTGAGCTGTGTATCTAATCCTATCCTGTGTGATACTGTATACTGAGCTGTGTATCTAATCCTATCCTGTGTGATACTGTATACTGAGCTGTGTATCTAATCCTATCCTGTGTGATACTGTATACTGAGCTGTGTATCTAATCCTATCCTGTGTGATACAGTATACTGAGCTGTGTATCTAATCCTATCCTGTGTGATACTGTATACTGAGCTGTGTATCTAATCCTATCCTGTGTGATACTGTATACTGAGCTGTGTATCTAATCCTATCCTGTGTGATACTGTGCTGAGCTGTGTATCTAATCCTATCCTGTGTGATACTGTATACTGAGCTGTGTATCTAATCCTATCCTGTGTGATACAGTATACTGAGTTGTGTATCTAATCCTATCCTGTGTGATACAGTATACTGAGCTGTGTATCTAATCCTATCCTGTGTGATACTGTATACTGAGCTGTGTATCTAATCCTATCCTGTGTGATACTGTATACTGAGCTGTGTATCTAATCCTATCCTGTGTGATACTGTATACTGAGCTGTGTATCTAATCCTATCCTGTGTGATACTGTATACTGAGCTGTGTATCTAATCCTATCCTGTGTGATACTGTATACTGAGCTTTGTATCTAATCCTATCCTGTGTGATACTGTATACTGAGCTTTGTATCTAATCCTATCCTGTGTGATACTGTATACTGAGCTGTGTATCTAATCCTATCCTGTGTGATACTGTATACTGAGCTGTGTATCTAATCCTATCCTGTGTGATACTGTATACTGAGCTTTGTATCTAATCCTATCCTGTGTGATACTGTATACTGAGCTGTGTATCTAATCCTATCCTGTGTGATACTGTATACTGAGCTGTGTATCTAATCCTATCCTGTGTGATACTGTATACTGAACTGTGTATCTAATCCTATCCTGTGTGATACTGTATACTGAGCTGTGTATCTAATCCTATCCTGTGTGATACTGTATACTGAACTGTGTATCTAATCCTATCCTGTGTGATACTGTATACTGAGCTGTGTATCTAATCCTATCCTGTGTGATACTGTATACTGAGCTGTGTATCTAATCCTATCCTGTGTGATACTGTATACTGAGCTGTGTATCTAATCCTATCCTGTGTGATACTGTATACTGAGCTGTGTATCTAATCCTATCCTGTGTGATACTGTATACTGAGCCGTGTATCTAATCCTATCCTGTGTGATACTGTATACTGAGCTGTGTATCTAATCCTATCCTGTGTGATACTGTATATTGAGCTGTGTATCTAATCCTATCCTGTGTGATACTGTCTGCTGAGCTGTGTATCTAATCCTATCCTGTGTGATACTGTATACTGAGCTGTGTATCTAATCCTATCCTGTGTGATACTGTATACTGAGCCGTGTATCTAATCCTATCCTGTGTGATACTGTATACTGAGCTGTGTATCTAATCCTATCCTGTGTGATACTGTATACTGAGCTGTGTATCTAATCCTATCCTGTGTGATACTGTATACTGAGCTGTGTATCTAATCCTATCCTGTGTGATACTGTATACTGAGCTGTGTATCTAATCCTATCCTGTGTGATACTGTATACTGAACTGTGTATCTAATCCTATCCTGTGTGATACTGTATACTGAGCTGTGTATCTAATCCTATCCTGTGTGATACTGTCTGCTGAGCTGTGTATCTAATCCTATCCTGTGTGATACTGTGCTGAGCTGTGTATCTAATCCTATCCTGTGTGATACTGTATACTGAGCTGTGTATCTAATCCTATCCTGTGTGATACAGTATACTGAGCTGTGTATCTAATCCTATCCTGTGTGATACAGTATACTGAGCTGTGTATCTAATCCTATCCTGTGTGATACTGTATACTGAGCTGTGTATCTAATCCTATCCTGTGTGATACTGTATACTGAGCTGTGTATCTAATCCTATCCTGTGTGATACTGTATACTGAGCTGTGTATCTAATCCTATCCTGTGTGATACTGTATACTGAGCTGTGTATCTAATCCTATCCTGTGTGATACTGTATACTGAGCTTTGTATCTAATCCTATCCTGTGTGATACTGTATACTGAGCTTTGTATCTAATCCTATCCTGTGTGATACTGTATACTGAGCTGTGTATCTAATCCTATCCTGTGTAATACTGTATACTGAACTGTGTATCTAAGCCTAAGTAGATGTCACCCAGCTTTCCTAGACTCTTGATGGATCAGTCTGCCTGGTCATGTAGTGACCTCTTCAGTGCTCTAGGAAAGCTGGGTTATGTCCTGGAATATGAGAATTAGTAATGGTTACTCAGGGCTTACAGACCCAGTAGAACCAGAACAAGATGGCGGCCAGGACTAGAACAACATGGCGGCCATGACCCAGAGCATAATGGCGACCATGACTACAACAAGATGGCGAGCAGGACGTGCTGATGACATGCGGACATGTTTTTTGCATATCAGTATTTGCAGACAGTAAATCCGCTACAGTCGTGTATATGGGGCCGCCCTGCCAGGGCTTCTCCACTGATGACTGATGTAAATCTCCGGGGACTTCACCTCTACGACCTGACACCATCTCCTGTATCGGGGGACACCGGCGAAGGGGATCAGGACTCTGCATAAATTATAGATGTGATAATGTGTCTGAGGAGCGCTAAGCCCCGTACTTAAGATGTCTGTGCACCTGAGCCCCAGGCGAAGAGTGACCAGGAGGGGTAACACAATGCCACCCCACCAGTCAGGGTCACATAATAGTTATCTGATTATAAACATAATGATATACTTCGAAATGGTTTTTGTTACAATGTATCAGTGCGGCAATCCTGCCTGCAACTACCACTAGAGGGAGCACAAGGGGAAATAACATGGCAACATTCTGTCTACAGCCACCACTAGAGTGAGCTCAGGGGAAGTAACATGGTAATATTATGTCTGCAGCCACCACTAGGGGGAGCCCAGGGGGAGTAACATGGTAATATTATGTCTGCAGCCACCACTAGGGGAGCCCAGGGGGAGTAACATGGTAATATTCTGTCTGCAGCCACCACTAGGGGGAGCTCAGGGGGAGTAACATGGTAATTTTCTGTCTGCAGCCACCACTAGGGGGAGCTCATGGGGTTAACATGGTAATATTGTGTCTTCAGCCACCACTAGGGGGAGCTCAGGGGGAGTAACATGGTAATATTCTGTCTGCAGCCACCACTAGGGAGAGCTCAGGGGGAGTAACATGGTAATATTCTGCCTGCAGCCACCACTAGGGGGAGCTCAGGGGGAGTAACATGGTAATATTCTGCCTGCAGCCACCACTAGGGGGAGCTCAGGGGGAGTAACAGGGTAATATTCTGTCTGCAGTCACAACTAGGGGGAGCTCAGGGGATTAACATGGTAATATTGTGTCTTCAGCCACCACTAGGGGGAGCTCAGGGGATTAACATGGTAATATTGTGTCTGCAGCCACCACTAGGGGGAGCTCAGGGGGAGTAACAGGGTAATATTCTGTCTGCAGCCACCACTAGGGGGAGCTCAGGGGGAGTAACAGGGTAATATTCTGTCTGCAGTCACAACTAGGGGGAGCTCACAGGGAGTAACATGGTAATATTCTGCCTGCAGCCACCACTAGGGGGAGCTCAGGGGGTGTAACATGGTAATATTCTGTCTGCAGTCACAACTAGGGGGAGCTCAGGGGGAGTAACATGGTAATATTCTGTCTGCAGCCACCACTAGGGGGAGCTCAGGGGGAGTAACATGGTAATATTCTGTCTGCAGTCACAACTAGGGGGAGCTCAGGGGGAGTAACATGGTAATATTCTGTCTGCAGCCACCACTAGGGGGAGCTCAGGGGGAGTAACATGGTAATATTCTGTCTGCAGCCACCACTAGGGGGAGCTCAGGGGAGTAACATGGTAAAGTCCTGTCTGCAGCCACCACTAGGGGGAGCTCAGGGGGAGCAACATGGTAATATTCTGTCTGCAGCCACCACTAGGGATAGCTCAGGGGAGTAATATGGTAAAGTCCTGTCTACAGCCACCACTAGGGGGAGCTCAGGGGGAGTAACATGGTAATATTCTGTCTGCAGCCACCACTAGGGGGAGCTCAGGGGGAGTAACATGGTAATATTCTGTCTGCAGTCACAACTAGGGGGAGCTCAGGGGGAGTAACATGGTAATATTCTGTCTGCAGCCACCACTAGGGGGAGCTCAGGGGGAGTAACATGGTAATATTCTGTCTGCAGCCACCACTAGGGGGAGCTCAGGGGAGTAACATGGTAAAGTCCTGTCTGCAGCCACCACTAGGGGGAGCTCAGGGGGAGTAACATGGTAATATTCTGTCTGCAGCCACCACTAGGGGGAACTTAAGGGGAGTAACATGGTAATATTCTGTCTGCAGCCACCACTAGGGGGAGCTCAGGGGGAGTAACATGGTAATATTCTGTCTGCAGTCACAACTAGGGGGAGCTCAGGGGGAGTAACATGGTAATATTCTGTCTGCAGCCACCACTAGGGGGAGCTCAGGGGGAGTAACATGGTAATATTCTGTCTGCAGCCACCACTAGGGGGAGCTCAGGGGAGTAACATGGTAAAGTCCTGTCTGCAGCCACCACTAGGGGGAGCTCAGGGGGAGTAACATGGTAATATTCTGTCTGCAGCCACCACTAGGGGGAACTTAAGGGGAGTAACATGGTAATATTCTGTCTGCAGCCACCACTAGGGGGAGCAACATGGTAATATTCTGTCTGCAGCCACCACTAGGGGGAGCTCGGGGGGAGTAACATGGTAATATTCTCACTGCAGTCACCACTAGGGGGAGCTCAGGGGCAGTAACATGGTAATATTCTGCCTGCAGCCACCACTAGGGGGAGTTCAGGGGGAGTAACATGGTAATATTCTGTCTGCAGCCACCACTAGGGGGAGTAACATGGTAATATTCTGCCTGCAGCCACCACTAGGGGGAGCTCAGGGGGAGTAACATGGTAATATTCTGTCTGCAGCCACCACTAGGGGGAGCTCAGGGGGAGTAACATGGTAATATTCTGTCTGCAGCCACCACTAGGGAGAGCTCAGGGGGAGTAACATGGTAATATTCTGCCTGCAGCCACCACTAGGGGGAGCTCAGGGGGAGTAACATGGTAATATTCTGCCTGCAGTCACCACTAGGGGGAGCTCGGGGGGAGTAACATGGTAATATTCTGTCTGCAGCCACCACTAGGTGGAGCTCAGGGGGCGTAACATGGTAATATTCTGTCTGCAGCCACCACTAGGTGGAGCTCAGGGGGAGTAACATGGTAATATTCTGTCTGCAGCCACCACTAGGGGGAGTAACATGGTATTATTCTGTCTGCAGCCACCACTAGGGGGAGCTCAGGGGGAGTAACATGGTAATATTCTGCCTGCAGCCACCACTAGGGGGAGCTCAGGGGGAGTAACATGGTAATATTTTATCTGCCTGCAGCCACCACTAGGGGGAGCTCCCAGCATGCAATTTTAAACAGCTATCTGAGGTTAATTTTAAATCATCTGTTTTCAAAAAGCTACTAAGCTAAACAGCTCCCCCTAGTGGTGGCTGCAGGCAGAATATTACTATCTTTGTCCACCTGAGCTCCCCCTAGTGGTGACAGTATACAGATAGAATATTACCATGTTACTCCCCTGAGCTCCGCCTATTGGTGACTGCAAGCCGAATATTACTATGTTACTCCCCCTGAGCTCCCCCTATTGGTGATAGTACACAGACAGAATTTTAGCAAGTAACATCCCCGAAAATTCCCCCTAGTGGTGGCAGAAGATGGACCTTGTTTTACTTCTCCTAAAGGGATTCTACCATTAAAACCTTTTTTTTGTGGATAAGACGTCGGAGTAGCCTTTAGAAAGGCTATTTGTCTCTTACCTTTAGACGTGATCTCCGCCGCGCCGTCCTTTAGAAATACCGGTTTTTACCGATATGCAAATGAGTTCTCTCGCAGCGATGGGGGCGGGCCCAAGCGCTCAAACAGTGATGGGGACGTCCCCACTGCTGCCAGAGAAGTGTATCCAGCACCGCCTCCTTCTGCGTCCGCAGCGTCATCTTCAATGTCTTCTTCCGGTGCAGGCTTGTAACTTCGAGGCGTCGGGCCTTGAGCAGAGCAAACTGCGCAGGCGCACAGGCCACGGGAAAATGGCCTCTAACAATACTGTTCAAGCGGCCATTTTCCCGTGGCCTGTTCTGCTCTGCCCAAGGCCCAAGGCCTAGAAGTTACAAGCCTGCACCGGAAGAAGACATTGAAGATGACGCTGCGGACGCAGAAGGAGGTGGCGCTGGAGACACTTCTCTGGCAGCGGTGGGGCCCGCCCCCATCGCTGCGAGAGAACTCATTTGCATATCGATAAAAAACGGTATTTCTAAGGAACGGCGAAGCAGAGACCACGTCTACAGGTAAGAGACGAATAGCCTTTCTAAAGGCTACTCCGATATCTTATCCACAAGAAAAGGTTTTAATGGTAGAATCCCTTTAAGCGCTGCCTCTGTTTAAGAGGAGACAGTGGGCCAGCAGGGGGCAGCATCAGTTACGTTGTATCCTACAGGCCTATTATAATTGTACATCTGAGGACCCCTTTAATAACCAGGGACTTGTGGTTCTCTTCCCTGCAGCTCAGACCTGCATTATCCTGTTCTTCGTTCTTCTCTTCACCCGCTTCTGGATCATCAGTGTCCTGTATGGAATATGGTGGTTCATAGACTGGGACACGCCCAGCCAGGGGGGCAGGAGGGGTCCGTGGCTGCAGAAGAGCGTGGTCTGGAGATACCTCAGGGACTATTTCCCCATTAAGGTAAGTGATCAGCAACATGGCTATAAATGTAGGGATATGTTGCATGTGGCCTCCAGGGGTCAGATTCATACCTAGCATGCCCTCTAGTGTTCGGATGCATATTATGTAGCACGTCCTCCAGCGCTCAGATTCACAATATATAGTAGCTATGCCAAATATCTATTCGGCCGTGCCACTAAAGCTTGTTTGATTTGATTTGATTAGTATAGTGTGCCCTCTAGTGGTCTATTTTATAATATGTAGCATGCCCTCTAGTGATTGGAGTCATAATATGTAGCCTGCCCTCTAGTGGTCTATATTATAATATGCAGCATAGGTCTCTAGTGGTCTGGTTCATAATATGTAGTGTGCCCTCTAGTGGTCCTATTCGTAATATGTTGCATGCCCTCTAGTGGTCAGATTCATAATATGTAGCATGCCCTCTAGTGGTCAGATTTATATTATGTGGCATGCCCTCTAGTGGTCAGACTTATATTATGTAACATGCCCTCTAGTGATCAGATTCATAATATGTAGCATGCCCTCTAGTGGTCAGATTTATATTATGTAGCATGCCCTCTAGTGGTCAGATTTATATTATGTAGCATGCCCTCTAGTGGTCAGATTTATATTATGTAGCATGCCCTCTAGTGGTCAGATTTATATTATGTAGCATGCCCTCTAGTGGTCAGATTTATATTATGTAGCATGCCCTCTAGTGGTCAGATTTATATTATGTAGTATGCCCTCTAGTGGTCTATATTATAATATGCAACATGGTTCTCTAGTGGGCTGGTTCATAATATGTTGCGAGCCCTTTGGCAGTTTGATGTTTCTGTCAGATGGGGGCGCTCATTGCTCTTAGAGACGCTGCGGGTGACAAGCAGTTTGCAGGGCTCAGTACTCACTGCTCATTCCCTGGACATAATTTAGTATGTGGGTGCGCCAAGGTGGCCATTATACTGTGCACCGAGGAGGACATAATATGTGTAGGGGCCCTGAGGGGCCATTATACTATATGGGGTCATTATAGAGTGTGTGGGGACACTGAGGGGCCATTATATGGTAACAGGGGACACAGAGGGGACTATTATACAGAGTGAGGGGGTGACAGAGCTGTACTGGGGGGCACTGAGCAGTCATTATACTGTGTGAGGAGACTGTATACAGTCCAGAAGGCGCTGCGGGGGCCATTATACAGTGTGTGGGGCCAATAATGCAATGTTGGGTATTATACTGAGAGGCCATAATAATGTATGGGGGCATCATGATGTTATGTGTGGGCACTATACTGTGTGGGGTGGTATTAAGGGGGCCATTATACTTTTTGTATGATGGGTCACATGCTCCCCCCCCCTCCCCCCATATTGTGTTAAGCTTTACAACTGCCCCTACTTGGTGTAATATCACTTATGGCCACCAGATGTCTCCAGCGCCCCCAGTAATATGACATATACAGTATATACAGCAGGTCGGGGCTGGTTCTAATGTTATTACAGCTATAAATATCTGATGACCTGGATATTACTTTATCATATCATGACTGTGCACAATGGAGTTATTAAAGGGGTTATTAAAGGGACGCTCCACCTCCCATCACATCCACAGTCTGGACACTTCACATCCAGCATCTTTATAATATGTCGCCATTACTGGGCTGGGGGGGGGGGGGGTAATCAGGGGCGCTGATGGGAAGGGCCATTCAGGGGGCCACAGAAATCATAGGGCTCAATAGTGCAAAAATGTTCAAGGTCTTGTAATAACCAATAGAGAGCTTCAAATACTCTGCAATTATATAACTTGTACTGCCTGAAAACACCACCAGGGGGCGATCAATGTTTATGGATAGTATAGATGTTGTATCTGTATACAGTGAGCGCCACCTAGTGGCCCAGAAGCTTCATAAAGTACAGCTTTATAATTACAGTCCAGAGCTGCATTTACTTCAGAGCTGAATTCTATCAGTATCCCCTATAGAGAACATTATACAATCTGAGATAAAACTATCCTCAATGCTGCACAGAGACATATATATAACAATAAGAGCTCCAGCAGAATAGTGAGCGCAGCTCTGGAGTATAATACAGGATAAGTAATGTAATGTATGTACACAGTGACTGCACCAGCAGAATAGTGAGCGCAGCTCTGCAGTATAATACAGGATAAGTAATGTATGTACACAGTGACTGTACCAGCAGAATAGTGAGCGCAGCTCTGGAGTATAATACAGGATAAGTAATGTAATGTATGTACACAGTGACTGTACCAGCAGAATAGTGAGCGCAGCTCTGGAGTATAATACAGGATAAGTAATGTAATGTATGTACACAGTGACTGCACCAGCAGAATAGTGAGCGCAGCTCTGGAGTATAATACAGGATAAGTAGTGTATGTACATAGTGACTGTACCAGCAGAATAGTGAGCGCAGCTCTGGAGTATAATGCAGGATAAGTAATGTATGTACATAGTGACTGTACCAGCAGAATAGTGAGCGCAGCTCTGCAGTATAATACAGGATAAGTAATGTATGTACACAGTGACTGTACCAGCAGAATAGTGAGCGCAGCTCTGGAGTATAATACAGGATAAATAATGTAATGTATGTACACAGTGACTGTACCAGCAGAATAGTGAGCGCAGCTCTGGAGTATAATACAGGATAAGTAATGTAATGTATGTACACAGTGACTGCACCAGCAGAATAGTGAGTGCAGCTCTGGAGTATAATACAGGATAAGTAATGTAATGTATGTACACAGTGACTGCACCAGCAGAATAGTGAGCGCAGCTCTGGAGTATAATACAGGATAAGTAATGTATGTACACAGTGACTGTACCAGCAGAATAGTGAGCGCAGCTCTGCAGTATAATACAGGATAAGTAATGTATGTACACAGTGACTGTACCAGCAGAATAGTGAGCGCAGCTCTGCAGTATAATACAGGATAAGTAATGTATGTACACAGTGACTGTACCAGCAGAATAGTGAGCGCAGCTCTGGAGTATAATACAGGATAAGTAATGTAATGTATGTACACAGTGACTGTACCAGCAGAATAGTGAGCGCAGCTCTGGAGTATAATACAGGATAAGTAATGTAATGTATGTACACAGTGACTGCACCAGCAGAATAGTGAGTGCAGCTCTGGAGTATAATACAGGATAAGTAATGTAATGTATGTACACAGTGACTGCACCAGCAGAATAGTGAGCGCAGCTCTGGAGTATAATACAGGATAAGTAATGTATGTACACAGTGACTGTACCAGCAGAATAGTGAGCGCAGCTCTGCAGTATAATACAGGATAAGTAATGTATGTACACAGTGACTGTACCAGCAGAATAGTGAGCGCAGCTCTGCAGTATAATACAGGATAAGTAATGTATGTACACAGTGACTGTACCAGCAGAATAGTGAGCGCAGCTCTGGAGTATAATACAGGATAAGTAATGTAATGTATGTACACAGTGACTGTACCAGCAGAATAGTGAGCGCAGCTCTGGAGTATAATACAGGATAAATAATGTAATGTATGTACACAGTGACTGTACCAGCAGAATAGTGAGCGCAGCTCTGGAGTATAATACAGGATAAGTAATGTAATGTAATGTATGTACACAGTGACTGTACCAGCAGAATAGTGAGCGCAGCTCCGGAGTATAATACAGGATAAGTAATGTAATGTATGTACACAGTGACTGTACCAGCAGAATAGTGAGCGCAGCTCTGGAGTATAGTACAGGATAAGTAATGTAATGTATGTACACAGTGACTGTACCAGCAGAATAGTGAGCCCAGCTCTGGAGTATAATACAGGATAAGTAATGTAATGTATGTACACAGTGACTGTACCAGCAGAATAGTGAGCCCAGCTCTGGAGTATAATACAGGATAAGTAATGTAATGTATGTACACAGTGACTGCACCAGCAGAATAGTGAGCGCAGCTCTGGAGTATAATACAGAATAAGTAATGTAATGTATGTACACAGTGACTGTACCAGCAGAATAGTGAGCGCAGCTCTGGAGTATAGTACAGGATAAGTAATGTAATGTATGTACACAGTGACTGTACCAGCAGAATAGTGAGCGCAGCTCTGGAGTATAATACAGGATAAGTAATGTAATGTATGTACACAGTGACTGTACCAGCAGAATAGTGAGCGCAGCTCTGGAGTATAATACAGGATAAGTAATGTAATGTATGTACACAGTGACTGCACCAGCAGAATAGTGAGCGCAGCTCTGGAGTATAATACAGGATAAGTAATGTATGTACACAGTGACTGTACCAGCAAAATAGTGAGCGCAGCTCTGGAGTATAATACAGGATAAGTAATGTAATGTATGTACACAGTGACTGTACCAGCAGAATAGTGAGCGCAGCTCTGGAGTATAATACAGGATAAGTAATGTAATGTATGTACACAGTGACTGCACCAGCAGAATAGTGAGTGCAGCTCTGGAGTATAATACAGGATAAGTAATGTAATGTATGTACACAGTGAATGCACCAGCAGAATAGTGCGCGCAGCTCTGGAGTATAATACAGGATAAGTAATGTAATGTATGTACACAGTGACTGTACCAGCAGAATAGTGAGCGCAGCTCTGGAGTATAATACAGGATAAGTAAAGTATGTACACAGTGACTGTACCAGCAGAATAGTGAGCGCAGCTCTGCAGTATAATACAGGATAAGTAATGTATGTACACAGTGACTGTACCAGCAGAATAGTGAGCGCAGCTCTGCAGTATAATACAGGATAAGTAATGTATGTACACAGTGACTGTACCAGCAGAATAGTGAGCGCAGCTCTGGAGTATAATACAGGATAAGTAATGTAATGTATGTACACAGTGACTGTACCAGCAGAATAGTGAGCGCAGCTCTGGAGTATAATACAGGATAAGTAATGTAATGTAATGTATGTACACAGTGACTGTACCAGCAGAATAGTGAGCGCAGCTCTGGAGTATAATACAGGATAAGTAATGTAATGTATGTACACAGTGACTGTACCAGCAGAATAGTGAGCGCAGCTCTGGAGTATAGTACAGGATAAGTAATGTAATGTATGTACACAGTGACTGTACCAGCAGAATAGTGAGCGCAGCTCTGGAGTATAATACAGAATAAGTAATGTAATGTATGTACACAGTGACTGTACCAGCAGAATAGTGAGCGCAGCTCTGGAGTATAATACAGGATAAGTAATGTAATGTATGTACACAGTGACTGTACCAGCAGAATAGTGAGCGCAGCTCTGGAGTATAATACAGGATAAGTAATGTAATGTATGTACACAGTGACTGTACCAGCAGAATAGTGAGCGCAGCTCTGGAGTATAATACAGGATAAGTAATGTAATGTAATGTATGTACACAGTGACTGTACCAGCAGAATAGTGAGCGCAGCTCTGGGGTATAATACAGGATGAGTAGTGTATGTACACAGTGACTGCACCAGCAGAATAGTGAGCGCAGCTCTGGAGTATAATACAGGATAAGTAATGTATGTACACAGTGACTGTACCAGCAGAATAGTGAGCGCAGCTCTGCAGTATAATACAGGATAAGTAATGTATGTACACAGTGACTGTACCAGCAGAATAGTGAGCGCAGCTCTGGAGTATAATACAGGATAAGTAATGTAATGTATGTACACAGTGACTGTACCAGCAGAATAGTGAGCGCAGCTCTGGAGTATAATACAGGATAAGTAATGTAATGTATGTACACAGTGACTGTACCAGCAGAATAGTGAGCGCAGCTCTGGACTATAATACAGGATAAGTAATGTAATGTATGTACACAGTGACTGTACCAGCAGAATAGTGAGCGCAGCTCTGGAGTATAATACAGGATAAGTAATGTAATGTATGTACACAGTGACTGTACCAGCAGAATAGTGAGCGCAGCTCTGGAGTATAATACAGGATAAGTAATGTAATGTATGTACACAGTGACTGCACCAGCAGAATAGTGAGCGCAGCTCTGGAATATAATACAGGATAAGTAATGTATGTACACAGTGACTGTACCAGCAGAATAGTGAGCGCAGCTCTGGAGTATAATACAGGATAAGTAATGTAATGTATGTACACAGTGACTGTACCAGCAGAATAGTGAGCGCAGCTCTGGGGTGTAATACAGGATAAGTAATGTAATGTATGTACACAGTGACTGCACCAGCAGAATAGTGAGCGCAGCTCTGGAGTATAATACAGGATAAGTAATGTATGTACACAGTGACTGTACCAGCAGAATAGTGAGCGCAGCTCTGGAGTATAATACAGGATAAGTAATGTAATGTATGTACACAGTGACTGTACCAGCAGAATAGTGAGCGCAGCTCTGGACTATAATACAGGATAAGTAATGTAATGTAATGTAATGTAATGTATGTACACAGTGACTGTACCAGCAGAATAGTGAGCGCAGCTCTGGGGTATAATGCAGGATAAGTAATGTAATGTATGTACACAGTGACTGTACCAGCAGAATAGTGAGCGCAGCTCTGGGGTATAATACAGGATAAGTAATGTAATGTATGTACACAGTGACTGCACCAGCAGAATAGTGAGCGCAGCTCTGGAGTATAATACAGGATAAGTAATGTAATGTATGTACACAGTGACTGTACCAGCAGAATAGTGAGCGCAGCTCTGGAGTATAGTACAGGATAAGTAATGTAATGTATGTACACAGTGACTGTACCAGCAGAATAGTGAGCGCAGCTCTGGAGTATAATACAGGATAAGTAATGTAATGTAATGTATGTACACAGTGACTGTACCAGCAGAATAGTGAGCGCAGCTCTGGGGTATAATACAGGATAAGTAATGTATGTACACAGTGACTGTACCAGCAGAATAGTGAGCGCAGCTCTGGGGTATAATACAGGATAAGTATTGTAATGTATGTACACAGTGACTGTACCAGCAGAATAGTGAGCGCAGCTCTGGAGTATAATACAGGATAAGTAATGCAATGTATGTACACAGTGACTGTACCAGCAGAATAGTGAGCGCAGCTCTGGAGTATAATACAGGATAAGTAATGTAATGTATGTACACAGTGACTGTACCAGCAGAATAGTGAGCGCAGCTCTGGAGTATAATACAGGATAAGTAATGTAATGTATGTACACAGTGACTGTACCAGCAGAATAGTGAGCGCAGCTCTGGGGTGTAATACAGGATAAGTAATGTATGTACACAGTGACTGTACCAGCAGAATAGTGAGCGCAGCTCTGGAGTATAATACAGGATAAGTAATGTAATGTATGTACACAGTGACTGTACCAGCAGAATAGTGAGCGCAGCTCTGGAGTATAATACAGGATAAGTAATGTAATGTATGTACACAGTGACTGTACCAGCAGAATAGTGAGCGCAGCTCTGGAGTATAATACAGGATAAGTAATGTAATGTATGTACACAGTGACTGTACCAGCAGAATAGTGAGCGCAGCTCTGGGGTGTAATACAGGATAAGTAATGTATGTACACAGTGACTGTACCAGCAGAATAGTGAGCGCAGCTCTGGAGTATAATACAGGATAAGTAATGTAATGTATGTACACAGTGACTGTACCAGCAGAATAGTGAGCGCAGCTCTGGAGTATAATACAGGATAAGTAATGTAATGTATGTACACAGTGACTGCACCAGCAGAATAGTGAGCGCAGCTCTGCAGTATAATACAGGATAAGTAATGTATGTACACAGTGACTGTACCAGCAGAATAGTGAGCGCAGCTCTGGAGTATAATACAGGATAAGTAATGTAATGTATGTACACAGTGACTGTACCAGCAGAATAGTGAGTGCAGCTCTGGAGTATAATACAGGATAAGTAATGTAATGTATGTACACAGTGACTGCACCAGCAGAATAGTGAGCGCAGCTCTGGAGTATAATACAGGATAAGTAATGTATATGTACACAGTGACTGTACCAGCAGAATAGTGAGCGCAGCTCTGGAGTATAATACAGGATAAGTAATGTAATGTATGTACACAGTGACTGTACCAGCAGAATAGTGAGCGCAGCTCTGGACTATAATACAGGATAAGTAATGTAATGTATGTACACAGTGACTGTACCAGCAGAATAGTGAGCGCAGCTCTGGAGTATAATACAGGATAAGTAATGTAATGTATGTACACAGTGACTGTACCAGCAGAATAGTGAGCGCAGCTCTGGAGTATAATACAGGATAAGTAATGTAATGTATGTACACAGTGACTGCACCAGCAGAATAGTGAGCGCAGCTCTGGAATATAATACAGGATAAGTAATGTATGTACACAGTGACTGTACCAGCAGAATAGTGAGCGCAGCTCTGGAGTATAATACAGGATAAGTAATGTAATGTATGTACACAGTGACTGTACCAGCAGAATAGTGAGCGCAGCTCTGGGGTGTAATACAGGATAAGTAATGTAATGTATGTACACAGTGACTGCACCAGCAGAATAGTGAGCGCAGCTCTGGAGTATAATACAGGATAAGTAATGTATGTACACAGTGACTGTACCAGCAGAATAGTGAGCGCAGCTCTGCAGTATAATACAGGATAAGTAATGTATGTACACAGTGACTGTACCAGCAGAATAGTGAGCGCAGCTCTGGAGTATAATACAGGATAAGTAATGTAATGTATGTACACAGTGACTGTACCAGCAGAATAGTGAGCGCAGCTCTGGAGTATAATACAGGATAAGTAATGTAATGTATGTACACAGTGACTGTACCAGCAGAATAGTGAGCGCAGCTCTGGACTATAATACAGGATAAGTAATGTAATGTAATGTAATGTAATGTATGTACACAGTGACTGTACCAGCAGAATAGTGAGCGCAGCTCTGGGGTATAATGCAGGATAAGTAATGTAATGTATGTACACAGTGACTGTACCAGCAGAATAGTGAGCGCAGCTCTGGGGTATAATACAGGATAAGTAATGTAATGTATGTACACAGTGACTGCACCAGCAGAATAGTGAGCGCAGCTCTGGAGTATAATACAGGATAAGTAATGTAATGTATGTACACAGTGACTGTACCAGCAGAATAGTGAGCGCAGCTCTGGAGTATAGTACAGGATAAGTAATGTAATGTATGTACACAGTGACTGTACCAGCAGAATAGTGAGCGCAGCTCTGGAGTATAATACAGGATAAGTAATGTAATGTAATGTATGTACACAGTGACTGTACCAGCAGAATAGTGAGCGCAGCTCTGGGGTATAATACAGGATAAGTAATGTATGTACACAGTGACTGTACCAGCAGAATAGTGAGCGCAGCTCTGGGGTATAATACAGGATAAGTATTGTAATGTATGTACACAGTGACTGTACCAGCAGAATAGTGAGCGCAGCTCTGGAGTATAATACAGGATAAGTAATGCAATGTATGTACACAGTGACTGTACCAGCAGAATAGTGAGCGCAGCTCTGGAGTATAATACAGGATAAGTAATGTAATGTATGTACACAGTGACTGTACCAGCAGAATAGTGAGCGCAGCTCTGGAGTATAATACAGGATAAGTAATGTAATGTATGTACACAGTGACTGTACCAGCAGAATAGTGAGCGCAGCTCTGGGGTGTAATACAGGATAAGTAATGTATGTACACAGTGACTGTACCAGCAGAATAGTGAGCGCAGCTCTGGAGTATAATACAGGATAAGTAATGTAATGTATGTACACAGTGACTGTACCAGCAGAATAGTGAGCGCAGCTCTGGAGTATAATACAGGATAAGTAATGTAATGTATGTACACAGTGACTGTACCAGCAGAATAGTGAGCGCAGCTCTGGAGTATAATACAGGATAAGTAATGTAATGTATGTACACAGTGACTGTACCAGCAGAATAGTGAGCGCAGCTCTGGGGTGTAATACAGGATAAGTAATGTATGTACACAGTGACTGTACCAGCAGAATAGTGAGCGCAGCTCTGGAGTATAATACAGGATAAGTAATGTAATGTATGTACACAGTGACTGTACCAGCAGAATAGTGAGCGCAGCTCTGGAGTATAATACAGGATAAGTAATGTAATGTATGTACACAGTGACTGCACCAGCAGAATAGTGAGCGCAGCTCTGCAGTATAATACAGGATAAGTAATGTATGTACACAGTGACTGTACCAGCAGAATAGTGAGCGCAGCTCTGGAGTATAATACAGGATAAGTAATGTAATGTATGTACACAGTGACTGTACCAGCAGAATAGTGAGTGCAGCTCTGGAGTATAATACAGGATAAGTAATGTAATGTATGTACACAGTGACTGCACCAGCAGAATAGTGAGCGCAGCTCTGGAGTATAATACAGGATAAGTAATGTATATGTACACAGTGACTGTACCAGCAGAATAGTGAGCGCAGCTCTGGAGTATAATACAGGATAAGTAATGTAATGTATGTACACAGTGACTGTACCAGCAGAATAGTGAGCGCAGCTCTGGACTATAATACAGGATAAGTAATGTAATGTAATGTATGTACACAGTGACTGTACCAGCAGAATAGTGAGCGCAGCTCTGGGGTATAATACAGAATAAGTAATGTAATGTATGTACACAGTGACTGCCCCAGCAGAATAGTGAGTAGAGATGAGCGAACAGTGTTCTATCGAACACATGTTCGATCGGATATCAGGGTGTTCGCCATGTTCGAATCGAATCGAACACCACGTGGTAAAGTGCGCCAAAATTCGATTCCCCTCCCACCTTCCCTGGCGCCTTTTTTGCACCAATAACAGCGCAGGGGAGGTGGGACAGGAACTACGACACTGGGGGCATTGAAAAAAATTGGAAAAAGTCATTGGCTGCCGAAATCAGGTGACCTCCATTTTAGACGAATAGTGGATTTCAAATCCGGGTCATATGAGAATGTGAACTTTGTGACTATGAGACAGGGATAGCTGTACAGGCAGGGATAGCTAGGGATAACCTTTATTTAGGGGGGAATGTTATTAAAAATAACTTTTTGGGGCTCTATCGGGTGTGTAATTGTGATTTTTGTGAGATAAACTTTTTCCCATAGGGATGCATTGGCCAGCGCTGATTGGCCGAATTCCGTACTCTGGCCAATCAGTGCTGGCCAATGCATTCTATTAGCTTGATGAAGCAGAGTGTGCACAAGGGTTCAAGCGCACCCTCGGCTCTGATGTAGCAGAGCCGAGGCTGCACAAGGGTTCAAGCGCACCCTCGGCTCTGATGTAGGAGAGCCGAGGGTGCACTTGAACCCTTGTGCACCCTCAGCTCTGCTACATCAGAGCCGAGGGTGCGCTTGAACCCTTGTGCACACTCTGCTTCATCAAGCTAATAGAATGCATTGGCCAGCGCTGATTGGCCAATGTATTCTATTAGCCTGATGAAGTAGAGCTGAATGTGTGTGCTAAGCACACACATTCAGCTCTACTTCATCGGGCTAATAGAATGCATTGGCCAGCGCTGATTGGCCAGAGTACGGAACTCGACCAATCAGCGCTGGCTCTGCTGGAGGAGGCGGAGTCTAAGATCGCTCCACACCAGTCTCCATTCAGGTCCGACCTTAGACTCCGCCTCCTCCGGCAGAGCCAGCGCTGATTGGCCGAATTCCGTACTCTGGCCAATCAGCACTGGCTAATGCATTGTATTGGCGTGATGAAGCAGTGCTGAATGTGTGTGCTTAGCACACACATTCAGCTCTACTTCATCGGGCTAATAGAATGCATTGGCCAATCAGCGCTGGCCAATGCATTCTATTAGCGTGAACTGAGTTTGCACAGGGGTTCTAGTGCACCCTCGGCTCTGCTACATCAGATTGCTACATCTGATGTAGCAGTGCCGAGTGTGCATCAGATGTGTAGTTGAGCAAAACTGACTCAGCACTGCTAAGTCTGCATTCGCATAGGAATGCATTGGCCAGCCTTCGGCCAATCAGCGCTGGCTCTGCCGGAGGAGGCGGAGTCTAAGGTCGGACCTGAATGGAGACTGGTGTGGAGCTATCTTAGACTCCGCCTCCTCCAGCAGAGCCAGCGCTGATTGGTCGAGTTCCGTACTCTGGCCAATCAGCACTGGCCAATGCATTTCTATGGGGAAAAGTTAGCTTGCGAAAATCGCAAACTGACAGGGATTTCCATGAAATAAAGTGACTTTTATGCCCCCAGACATGCTTCCCCTGCTGTCCCAGTGTCATTCCAGGGTGTTGGTATCATTTCCTGGGGTGTCATAGTGGACTTGGTGACCCTCCAGACACGGATTTGGGTTTCCCCCTTAACGAGTTTATGTTCCCCATAGACTATAATGGGGTTCGAAACCCATTCGAACACTCGAACAGTGAGCGGCTGTTCGAATCGAATTTCGAACCTCGAACATTTTAGTGTTCGCTCATCTCTAATAGTGAGCGCAGCTCTGGAGTATAATACAGGATAAGTCATGTAATGTATGTACACAGTGACTGTACCAGCAGAATAGTGAGCGCAGCTCTGGAGTATAATACAGGATAAGTAATGTAATGTATGTACACAGTGACTGTACCAGCAGAATAGTGAGCGCAGCTCTGGAGTATAGTACAGGATAAGTAATGTAATGTATGTACACAGTGACTGTACCAGCAGAATAGTGAGCGCAGCTCTGGAGTATAATACAGGATAAGTAATGTAATGTATGTACACAGTGACTGTACCAGCAGAATAGTGAGCGCAGCTCTGGGGTGTAATACAGGATAAGTAATGTATGTACACAGTGACTGTACCAGCAGAATAGTGAGCGCAGCTCTGGAGTATAATACAGGATAAGTAATGTAATGTATGTACACAGTGACTGTACCAGCAGAATAGTGAGCGCAGCTCTGGAGTATAATACAGGATAAGTAATGTAATGTATGTACACAGTGACTGTACCAGCAGAATAGTGAGCGCAGCTCTGGGGTGTAATACAGGATAAGTAATGTATGTACACAGTGACTGTACCAGCAGAATAGTGAGCGCAGCTCTGGAGTATAATACAGGATAAGTAATGTAATGTATGTACACAGTGACTGCACCAGCAGAATAGTGAGCGCAGCTCTGGAGTATAATACAGGATAAGTAATGTAATGTATGTACACAGTGACTGTACCAGCAGAATAGTGAGCGCAGCTCTGCAGTATAATACAGGATAAGTAATGTATGTACACAGTGACTGTACCAGCAGAATAGTGAGCGCAGCTCTGGAGTATAATACAGGATAAGTAATGTAATGTATGTACACAGTGACTGTACCAGCAGAATAGTGAGTGCAGCTCTGGAGTATAATACAGGATAAGTAATGTAATGTATGTACACAGTGACTGCACCAGCAGAATAGTGAGCGCAGCTCTGGAGTATAATACAGGATAAGTAATGTATATGTACACAGTGACTGTACCAGCAGAATAGTGAGCGCAGCTCTGGAGTATAATACAGGATAAGTAATGTAATGTATGTACACAGTGACTGTACCAGCAGAATAGTGAGCGCAGCTCTGGACTATAATACAGGATAAGTAATGTAATGTAATGTATGTACACAGTGACTGTACCAGCAGAATAGTGAGTGCAGCTCTGGAGTATAATACAGGATAAGTAATGTAATGTATGTACACAGTGACTGCACCAGCAGAATAGTGAGCGCAGCTCTGGAGTATAATACAGGATAAGTAATGTATATGTACACAGTGACTGTACCAGCAGAATAGTGAGCGCAGCTCTGGAGTATAATACAGGATAAGTAATGTAATGTATGTACACAGTGACTGTACCAGCAGAATAGTGAGCGCAGCTCTGGACTATAATACAGGATAAGTAATGTAATGTAATGTATGTACACAGTGACTGTACCAGCAGAATAGTGAGCGCAGCTCTGGGGTATAATACAGAATAAGTAATGTAATGTATGTACACAGTGACTGCCCCAGCAGAATAGTGAGCGCAGCTCTGGAGTATAATACAGGATAAGTCATGTAATGTATGTACACAGTGACTGTACCAGCAGAATAGTGAGCGCAGCTCTGGAGTATAGTACAGGATAAGTAATGTAATGTATGTACACAGTGACTGTACCAGCAGAATAGTGAGCGCAGCTCTGGAGTATAATACAGGATAAGTAATGTAATGTATGTACACAGTGACTGTACCAGCAGAATAGTGAGCGCAGCTCTGGAGTATAATACAGGATAAGTAATGTATGTACACAGTGACTGCACCAGCAGAATAGTGAGCGCAGCTCTGGAGTATAATACAGGATAAGTAATGTAATGTATGTACACAGTGACTGTACCAGCAGAATAGTGAGCGCAGCTCTGCAGTATAATACAGGATAAGTAATGTAATGTATGTACACAGTGACTGTACCAGCAGAATAGTGAGCACTGCTCTGGAGTATAATATAGGATGTGTTATACTGAATAATCTTTGACAGTTTCTCATTAGCTTAGATTCTGCATTACTGGTTAGTCGTCCGCAGGTGGCAGTAGTGAGTTCCAGCTCTGCTTCATGTCTTCCTCCATTGCTGTCGCTGATTCTGGCGTCTTTACCAGCTTATAGATTCCCCTGACCACAGCAGACGCTCTCCAAGCCCTTTAGAGATGAGCGCCTCTTACATCCCGTCGCTCTCATATCACACCCGAAATCCACGGAATCGTCTTAGACACCTTAGTAAATAGCTGCTATTTATAGTGACGGAGCTGACATCGTCATGGAAACGCGGCCGCTCAGTAATCCATAAAGACTGAGTTTAGATCAATCTATATAATCCATAAATCTAATCCGTCACTGTCACTCACCTCTCTCTCCAGGAAGACATATGTCGTGTAAAAGTAACACCGAAAATAGCCCCTGTCCCCAAGTGAGAGGTGAAGGTGACAAGTGGCGAGGCTGCAGAGACTGGACAGATCTTAGACATCACACAGCTGCATGTTTGTTACAATTGTATCCAAGACTGGGAGCTAAATGACCAGACTGATACATTGTAACTAACTATCAGTACAGGAAATAATTTGTACTGCGGATGTGTTTATATCACAGAGGACTGACTAGAGTGATGGGGCCAATATACTACATGGGGGGCTAGTGACAAGGCCATTATACAACATGGGGGGGCTGATGGGGACATTATACTACATGGGGGGGCTGATGGGGCCATTATACTACATGGGGGGGCTGATGGGGCCATTATACTACATGGGGGGGCTGATGGGGCCATTATACTACATGGGGGGCTAGTGACAAGGCCATTATACAACATGGGGGGGCTGATGGGGCCATTATACTACATGGGGGGCTAGTGACAAGGCCATTATACAACATGGGGGGGCTGATGGGGCCATTATACAACATGGGGGGGCTGATGGGGACATTATACTACATGGGGGGGCTGATGGGGCCATTATACTACATGGGGGGGCTGATGGGGACATTATACTACATGGGGGGGCTGATGGGGACATTATACTACATGGGGGGGCTGATGGGGACATTATACTACATGGGGGGGCTGATGGGGACATTATACTACATGGGGGGGCTGATGGGGACATTATACTACATGGGGGGGCTGATGGGGACATTATACTACATGGGGGGGCTGATGGGGACATTATACTACATGGGGGGGCTGATGGGGCCATTATACAACATGGGGGGAGCTGATGGGGCCATTATACTACATGGGAGGGCTGATGGGGCCATTATACTACATGGGGGGGCTGATGGGGCCATTATACTACATGGGGGGCTAGTGACAAGGCCATTATACTACATGGGGGGGCTGATGGGGACATTATACTACATGGGGGGGCTGATGGGGCCATTATACTACATGGGGGGGCTGATGGGGACATTATACTACATGGGGGGCTAGTGACAAGGCCATTATACTACATGGGGGGCTAGTGACAAGGCCATTATACTACATGGGGGGGCTGATGGGGACATTATACTACATGGGGGGGCTGATGGGGCCATTATACTACATGGGGGGCTAGTGACAAGGCCATTATACTACATGTGGGAGAACGGATGGGGTCATTATACTACATGGGGGGGCTGATGGGGCCATTATACTACATGGGGGGGCTGATGGGGACATTATACTACATGGGGGGGCTGATGGGGCCATTATACTACATGGGGGGCCAGTGACAAGGCCATTATACTACATGTGGGAGAACGGATGGGGTCATTATACTACATGGGGGGGCTGATGGGGCCATTATATTACATGGGGGGCTAGTGACAAGGCCATTATACTACATGGGGGGGCTGATGGGGACATTATACTACATGGGGGGGCTGATGGGGCCATTATATTACATGGGGGGCTAGTGACAAGGCCATTATACTACATGGGGGAGAACGGATGGGGACATTATACTACATGGGGGGAGCTGATGGGGCCATTATACTACATGGGGGAACTGATGGGGCCATTATACTACATGGGGGGAGCTGATGGGGCCATTATACTACATGGGGGTAGCTGTTGGGGACCTTATACTACATGGGGGGAACTGATGGGGCCATTATATTACATGGGGGGCTAGTGACAAGGCCATTATACTACATGTGGGAGAACGGATGGGGTCATTATACTACATGGGGGGGCTGATGGGGACCTTATACTACATGGGGGGGCTGATGGGGCCATTATATTACATGGGGGGCTAGTGACAAGGCCATTATACTACATGGGGGGGCTGATGGGGACCTTATACTACATGGGGGGGCTGATGGGGCCATTATATTACATAGGGGGAACTGATGGGGCCATTATACTACATGGGGGGCTAGTGACAAGGCCATTATACTACTTGAAGGGCACTGAGGGGACCATTGTACTACATGTGGAATCACTGATGGGGACATTATATTACATGTGGGGCTAGTGACAAGGCGTTTGTACCACAGGTGGGGACACTGAGGGGGCCGTTATACTATATATGAGGGTAGTGACAGGCCATTATACTACATATGAGGCTACTAATAGGGCCATTATACTATAAGGACCTTTACATACCCATTGACAGAGGTTCCAAATAAGCCTTATTTTGCTGAGGGGGTCCTCAACTGGGACGTTTTCTCACTAGGGGGTTCTTCTCTTGAAAAGATAGAGAAACCCTGGTCTAGACAATCCTTTATTAAATAGATTGGACTCCAGACTGATACATTGTAACAAATTGTCAGAAAAGGAGAAAGATTTTTGCTTCTCGCCGAAGATTGTGTAGACTGGATACAACTGTAACAAACCCTCAGCTGTGTGAACTATTCTGGTTGTAAGTGAGAATCATTCCAGTCACTTATGGTAAACAGAGATCTCGTAAATGGCGACAAAATGATACAAAAAGAATTGCCAAACTCTCCATTATAAAACACTGTGTAGATCAATGTTTTATTGGACCGAACTTATCAACATAGAATCCTATTGGAAGCTCGGGGGCGGGCCTAGGATTTCTTGGGTGGGTCTAGGACCTTTAAAGTACATGTCGGACTTTGTAACCCACAAACAGATGCTTATAAATACTGCTATAGTATTAGATTCTGATGAGAAAGTTGTGGATGTGGAACTACAAGCATTGTAATAGTAACGACCAGCGGAGGGCCCCTTTATGTTACCGGCTATGGAGCATCTTTTCTGTACTGGCTGTGGGCACTTACCTTGGAGTCCCTTTATGGTATTGGTTCTCTTACTAGGAGCCATAATGTGGCAGTATTTAACATCCGATGATCAGAACACCTAGACCTGCCCTCAAAGTCCTAGCTCCACCCTTGAAGTCCTAGACCCGCCCCCGAGGTTCTAAAAATCAGATCCTCATAGATGACCACGTTCAGTACAACATTGCTCTATACCGCATAATGGAGAGTTCTGCAACTCTTATCAAAAAGACTACAAGCCCCAGCATCTCAGTAATGGTACAGGCCGGCCCTGGTGGGGGGACCTCTTTATGGTGCTGGATTTGGGGCCCCTTTATGGTGCTGGCTCTGAGGTCCCTTTATGGTGCTGGCTCTAGGGTCATTTTATGGTTCTGCTCTGGGGTCCCTTTATAGCATTGGCTCTAGGGCCCCTTTATGTTGCTGGCTCTGGGGCCCCTTGATGGCCCTAGCTCTAGAGCCCTTCCATACACAGATGTTATTGCACAGTAGATGTTATTACACAGCAATAATAACAATGCAGAAGGTAAAACATTAATTTGGCCCCAGGCCCCGGTACAGCGGCCGAGCACCCGCGGTAAAAACATGTTTATCCCTATGTTTCACTGCAGTTCAAGGTTGTGGAAGCCATAACCGGGGGCAATGATTAACTGATAGAGGAGCTTCTTAATTTGATAAAACAGTGACTGGGATGATCGGAGGTCGCAGCTCTGATCGCCAATTGTGCCGCCACTTCCCTGTCTTATCTCCGGAACATCATGTGCCGACCTGGAGCTCACCTGGGCTTTATCACTTCACCTCCGAGAAACCTTTCCTAGAAAAAAACAGGGACACAATCAATATACACAACCTAATATTATATCTTGGCAAATACTACAAGTTTATATATTTGGTCCAGATTTACTATTGTGGTTACGACTGGACACTGGTGTGAATATGATACATATTTGGTGCAATGTGGCACCTCTAGTCCATGTAACTATCATTTTTTGACATGTATATGTGGATTCTCAGAAAAGGGGGTGTTGCTAACACGCATAATGATGTGCCAAGATAGTGTCATAAAATTTTGGTTCAAAGCAAGTCAACTAAAAGGTGGCATAAACGTATACTAGATATTGTAACAATGTAGAAGATTTATCATCCAGCTACTGAGATAAATCTGGTGCAGTATCAGACTTATAATCAGACACTGTGATAAATCTGCTGTAGAATCAGACTTATCTTCATACAGTCAATATGAGAAATCTGTTGTATAAAGTCACTGTGATAAATCTGGTGTAGTATTAGATTTATTATCAGTTACTGTAATAAATCCGGTATAGTATCAGAAATAATCAGCCACTGTGATAAATCTAGTGGGGTATCAGCGTTATAATCTGTCACTGTGATAAATCCGGTATAGAATCAGACTTAGGGCCGATATACACAAACATGTGCTAGTTTAGTGTGCTATTTGAGCTTTTCCATAAGCCATCCATGACATTCAGTTACGGTCGGAGTCACGCACATGATCATGTGCATGATGTATTATAGTCTGTGATAAATCTAGTATAGTGTCAGACATATAATCAGCCAGTGTAATAAATCCTGTTTAGAATCAGACTTATATAAGTTACTGTGATAAATCTGGTGTAGTATCAGATTTATAATCAGTCACTGTAATAAATTGGGTGAAGTATCAGACATAATCCTTCACTGTGATAAATCTAGTGGGGGTATCAGACTTATAATCAGTCACTGTGATAAATCTGGTGTAGTATCAGACATATAGTCAGTCACTGTGATCAATCTGGTAAAATATCAGACTTATAATCAGTCACTGTAACAAAGATTTATTACAGTAACTGCTAAGTCTAACAATACACCAGTTGGTATAGTATCACACTTATAATCAGTCACTGTGATAAATCTGGTGTAGTATCAGACTTATAATCAGTCACTGTGATAAATCTAGTGTAGTATCAGGCTTATAATCAGTCACTGTGATAAATCTGATGTAGTATCAGACTTATAATCAGTCACTGTGATAAATCTAGTGTAGTATCAGACTTATAGTCAGTCACTGTGATAAATCTGGTGAAATATCAGACATAATCAGTCACTGTGATAAATCTGGTGTAGTATCAGACTTATAATCAGTCACTGTGATAAATCTAGTGTAGTATCAGACTTATAATCAGTCACTGTAACAAATATTTATCACAGTAACTGCTAAATCTAATAATCCACCAGTTGGTATAGTATCACACTTATAATCAGTCACTGTGATAAATCTGGTCTAATATCAGACTTAGGGCCCATGTACACGACCGTGTGCTAGTTCAGTGTATTATCCAAGTTTTTTCGTAAGCCGCCTGTGACGGTTGTGTGCATGATGTATTGCTGTTGATTGCTGTGCTGTTGATTGGTCTCTTGGCAACTGCTTTGAACCCTGCAAACTTACCACGGAAGGGCCAAGGGGGAAACAGAAGGGACCCCCATCCAATAACCACCCAGATGCCCTGAGTCACTTCCCGCAGTGCATGCTGGTGCCCTCGGCATAAGAGGTGGAGTGCCCCTTTAAGACACGGCCGCTAGTAGTCTCGCTCTTGCTCCCATATGGCAGCGTTTGCCAAGAGCAAAAATAATTGTGATTTGTCAGAGGTTACATAAGAGATTCCATTTTTTCCAGAATAATCCATTAAATAAGAGACACACAAAGGAGCGATTATCATTACACAATTTCTTTATTTTTATGTAAAACTCACATTTCCAAGTTTTCAACAAGTTTGTGTCATCTGTCGTTGTGGATGGAAAGGCGCATGGGCTGTCATGTGGCGATCCGACGTCGGTGGGTACGGTGAAAGCTGCCACAAACATGAGGAAGAACGGTCAGAGCCAGGGTGATAGAAGGATGGATAGGACGATGCCCCTGTAGGCTGCACCCTCTAGTCCACCCCATGGGCAAAACTTTCAAAATAGTGTCCACTCTGGTATTAGTCAAGTACTGGAAAGCTATTATTTGGACACTACATAGATATTGGTATTGCCATGTGCTCACTCTATGGCGCTATTATGTAGTCACCAGAGAGGAACCTCAGAGAGGATCAGGTGGTTCAATCCAAAGATTTTCTTTGAGTTGAACAAGTTCAGAATGAACCACATCTTAGCTATGAACATAATGTAGAACACTGTCAGGACTCCTAGGAACCTATCTATAATACATAGTGTATGACACTGTCAGGACTCCTAGGAACCTATCTATAATACATAGTGAATGACACTGTCAGGGCTCCTAGGAACCTATCTATAATACATAGTGTATGACACTGTCAGGGCTCCTAGGAACCTATCTATAATACGTAGTGTATAACACTGTCAGTGCTCCTAGGAACCTATCTATAATACATAGTGTATGACACTGTCAGGACTCCTAGGAACCTATCTATAATACATAGTGTATAACACTGTCAGGGCTCCTAGGAACCTATCTATAATACATAGTGTATAACACTGTCAGGACTCCTAGAAACCTATCTATAAAACATAGTGTATGACACTGTCAGGGCTCCTAGAAACCTATCTATAATACATAGTGTATGACACTGTCAGGGCTCCTAGGAACCTATCTATAATACATAGCGTATGACACTGTCAGGGCTCCTAGGAACCTATCTATAATACATAGCGTATGACACTGTCAGGGCTCCTAGGAACCTATCTATAATACATAGCGTATGACACTGTCAGGGCTCCTAGGAACCTATCTATAATACATAGCGTATGATACTGTCAGGGCTCCTAGGAACCTATCTATAATACATAGCGTATGACACTGTCAGGGCTCCTAGGAACCTATCTATAATACATAGCGTATGACACTGTCAGGGCTCCTAGGAACCTATCTATAATACATAGCGTATGACACTGTCAGGGCTCCTAGGAACCTATCTATAATACATAGCGTATGATACTGTCAGGGCTCCTAGGAACCTATCTATAATACATAGCGTATGACACTGTCAGGGCTCCTAGGAACCTATCTATAATACATAGCGTATGACACTGTCAGAACTCCTAGAAACCCATCTATAAAACATAGCGTATGACACTGTCAGGGCTCCTAGGAACCTATCTATAATACATAGTGTATGACACTGTCAGGGCTCCTAGGAACCTATCTATAATACATAGTGTATGACACTGTCAGGGCTCCTAGGAACCTATCTATAATACATAGTGTATGACACTGTCAGGGCTCCTAGGAACCTATCTATAATACATAGTGTATGACACTGTCAGGGCTCCTAGGAACCTATCTATAATACATAGCGTATGATACTGTCAGGGCTCCTAGGAACCTATCTATAATACATAGCGTATGACACTGTCAGGGCTCCTAGGAACCTATCTATAATACATAGCGTATGACACTGTCAGGGCTCCTAGGAACCTATCTATAATACATAGCGTATGACACTGTCAGGGCTCCTAGGAACCTATCTATAATACATAGCGTATGACACTGTCAGGGCTCCTAGGAACCTATCTATAATACATAGCGTATGACACTGTCAGGGCTCCTAGGAACCTATCTATAATACATAGCGTATGACACTGTCAGGGCTCCTAGGAACCTATCTATAATACATAGCGTATGACACTGTCAGGGCTCCTAGGAACCTATCTATAATACATAGCGTATGACACTGTCAGGGCTCCTAGGAACCTATCTATAATACATAGCGTATGACACTGTCAGGGCTCCTAGGAACCTATCTATAATACATAGTGTATGACACTGTCAGGGCTCCTAGGTACCTATCTATACTATGTAATTGTTATGGGGAGCTATCAGTATTAGGTCAGTTATTGGGGGACCTGGTACTGTTTATTGGTCACAATAGCAGCAATTTATGGCACTGTCGTAGGTATGTAGACATTATGTTATAGCTACTGTAACTGTAAATGAGTCTCGTTCACTGTTTATAGGGTTATTGTGCTTGTGATGGGGTATTGGGGATACCATAGAAGCACAGCAGTTCTTATGAGGCAGTGTACCTACTATGGGAGCACTGTTGCCGCTCTGGCTGCTCTAGGAGAACTGTGGCTGTTGTGAAGGCACCGAAGTCACTATGGAGTCATTAGCAGTATATTAGAGGGTGCACCAAATGGCTATGTAATGTGCAATACCAGTCACTTCATTAATCTTGGCAAGTCGAGTTCTAAAGACAACACTGGACCGCAGGAACCAATCAGATCCCTCCATGATCTTAAAACCCAAACTAGACAAATAGAAGTGAAGATAGGATTGGCTGGTCTGGGTAACGCCCCTTATTTCTGCCCTCCAGTCTATGTATGTGAGGAGAGAGCTTTGTTTTGTATATGTTACTTATTAGCGCCCGGAGCCAGAAGAACGCCAGGAAATGTTTATTTTCATGGTTTCAGTTTAACCAGTTTAGGGCAATAAAACAAAACAATTGACCCCAAAAGACCTCAAGTTCATGGTGAAATAATCCAAAATGTCATAGGATTAACCCTGTCAGGTCTAGAGATATAATACAGGATGTAACTGAGGATCAGCACAGGATAAGTAATGTAACGTATGTACACAGTGACTGTACCAGCAGAATAGTGAGCGCAGCTCTGGAGTATAATACAGGATAAGTAATGTAATGTATGTACACAGTGACTGTACCAGCAGAATAGTGAGCTCAGCTCTGGAGTATAATATAGGATAAGTAATGTAATGTATGTACACAGTGACTGTACCAGCAGAATAGAGAGCGCAGCTCTGGAGTATAATACAGGATAAGTAATGTAATGTATGTACACAGTGACTGCACCAGCAGAATAGTGAGCTCAGCTCTGGAGTATAATGCAGGATAAGTAATGTAATGTATGTACACAGTGACTGTACCAGCAGAATAGTGAGCGCAGCTCTGGAGTATAATACAGGATAAGTAATGTAATGTATGTACACAGTGACTGTACCAGCAGAATAGTGAGCTCAGCTCTGGAGTATAATATAGGATAAGTAATGTAATGTATGTACACAGTGACTGTACCAGCAGAATAGAGAGCGCAGCTCTGGAGTATAATACAGGATAAGTAATGTAATGTATGTACACAGTGACTGTACCAGCAGAATAGTGAGCGCAGCTCTGGAGTATAATACAGGATAAGTAATGTAATGTATGTACACAGTGACTGTACCAGCAGAATAGTGAGCGCAGCTCTGGAGTATAATACAGGATAAGTAATGTAATGTATGTACACAGTGACTGTACCAGCAGAATAGTGGGCGCAGCTCTGGAGTATAATATAGGATAAGTAATGTAATGTATGTACACAGTGACTGTACCAGCAGAATAGTGGGCGCAGCTCTGGAGTATAATACAGGATAAGTAATGTAATGTATGTACACAGTGACTGTACCAGCAGAATAGTGAGCGCAGCTCTGGAGTATAATACAGGATAAGTAATGTAATGTATGTACACATTGACTGCACCAGCAGAATAGTGAGCGCAGCTCTGCAGTATAATACAGGATAAGTAATGTAATGTATGTACACAGTGACTGTACCAGCAGAATAGTGAGCGCAGCTCTGGAGTATAATACAGGATAAGTAATGTAATGTATGTACACAGTGACTGTACCAGCAGAATAGTGAGCGCAGCTCTGGAGTATAATACAGGATAAGTAATGTAATGTATGTACACAGTGACTGTACCAGGAGAATAGTGAGCGCAGCTCTGGAGTATAATACAGGATAAGTAATGTAATGTATGTACACAGTGACTGTACCAGCAGAATAGTGAGCGCAGCTCTGGAGTATAATACAGGATAAGTAATGTAATGTATGTACACAGTGACTGTACCAGGAGAATAGTGAGCGCAGCTCTGGAGTATAATATAGGATAAGTAATGTAATGTATGTACACAGTGACTGTACCAGCAGAATAGAGAGCGCAGCTCTGGAGTATAATACAGGATAAGTAATGTAATGTATGTACACAGTGACTGTACCAGCAGAATAGTGAGCGCAGCTCTGGAGTATAATACAGGATAAGTAATGTAATGTATGTACACAGTGACTGTACCAGCAGAATAGTGGGCGCAGCTCTGGAGTATAATACAGGATAAGTAATGTAATGTATGTACACAGTGACTGTACCAGCAGAATAGTGGGCGCAGCTCTGGAGTATAATATAGGATAAGTAATGTAATGTATGTACACAGTGACTGTACCAGCAGAATAGTGGGCGCAGCTCTGGAGTATAATACAGGATAAGTAATGTAATGTATGTACACAGTGACTGTACCAGCAGAATAGTGAGCGCAGCTCTGGAGTATAATACAGGATAAGTAATGTAATGTATGTACACAACGACTGTACCAGCAGAATAGTGAGCGCAGCTCTGCAGTATAATACAGGATAAGTAATGTAATGTATGTACACAGTGACTGTACCAGCAGAATAGTGAGCGCAGCTCTGGAGTATAATACAGGATAAGTAATGTAATGTATGTACACAGTGACTGTACCAGCAGAATAGTGAGCGCAGCTCTGGAGTATAATACAGGATAAGTAATGTAATGTATGTACACAGTGACTGTACCAGGAGAATAGTGAGCGCAGCTCTGGAGTATAATACAGGATAAGTAATGTAATGTATGTACACAGTGACTGTACCAGCAGAATAGTGAGCGCAGCTCTGGAGTATAATACAGGATAAGTAATGTAATGTATGTACACAGTGACTGTACCAGGAGAATAGTGAGCGCAGCTCTGGAGTATAATACAGGATAAGTAATGTAATGTATGTACACAGTGACTGTACCAGCAGAATAGTGAGCGCAGCTCTGGAGTATAATACAGGATAAGTAATGTAATGTATGTACACAGTGACTGTACCAGGAGAATAGTGAGCGCAGCTCTGGAGTATAATACAGGATAAGTAATGTAATGTATGTACACAGTGACTGTACCAGCAGAATAGTGAGCGCAGCTCTGGAGTATAATACAGGATAAGTAATGTAATGTATGTACACAGTGACTGCACCAGCAGAATAGTGAGCGCAGCTCTGGAGTATAATACAGGATAAGTAATGTAATGTATGTACACAGTGACTGTACCAGCAGAATAGTGAGCGCAGCTCTGGAGTATAATACAGGATAAGTAATGTAATGTATGTACACAGTGACTGTACCAGCAGAATAGTGAGCGCAGCTCTGGAGTATAATACAGGATAAGTAATGTAATGTATGTACACAGTGACTGCACCAGCAGAATAGTGAGCGCAGCTCTGGAGTATAATACAGGATAAGTAATGTAATGTATGTACACAGTGACTGCACCAGCAGAATAGTGAGCGCAGCTCTGGAGTATAATACAGGATAAGTAATGTAATGTATGTACACAGTCACTGCACCAGCAGAATAGTGAGCGCAGCTCTGGAGTATAATACAGGATAAGTAATGTAATGTATGTACACAGTGACTGCACCAGCAGAATAGTGAGCGCAGCTCTGGAGTATAATACAGGATAAGTAATGTAATGTATGTACACAGTGACTGCACCAGCAGAATAGTGAGCGCAGCTCTGGAGTATAATACAGGATAAGTAATGTAATGTATGTACACAGTGACTATACCAGCAGAATAGTGAGCGCAGCTCTGGAGTATAATACAGGATAAGTAATGTAATGTATGTACACAGTGACTGCACCAGCAGAATAGTGAGCGCAGCTCTGGAGTATAATACAGGATGTAACTCAGCATCAGTGATTGTGCTCAGAGATGGATATTCCATTAAAATAATTTTTTTGTGTTTTGCAGTTGATTAAAACTGCAGATTTGGATCCCAGCAAGAACTACATTTTGGGTTTCCATCCACATGGGGTTCTTGTAGCCGGAGCTTTCACTAATTTCTGCACTGAGGCCACTGGCTTCCCTCTGCTGTTCCCCGGCCTTACACCGTACCTCCTGATGTTACCCCTCTGGTTCCGGGCACCATTTTTCAGGGACTACATTATGAGTGGCGGTATGTACTATATAGAGATTGTAAATTCTAATAACTTATAGACTAATTATCAGGATGATGTATTCTCTGACCTGGTGGATTTGGTGATTTTATTCCACAAAGTAACAAATCCGCAGCTCGGATACATCTCATCTGTAATAGTCTGAGGAATAAACCATTTTTACCAATAAAATACTCTCTACAAACCTTCATTTCTCGCAGGGTTGATCCCGTCTGACAAGGAGAGTGCTTCTTACTTGCTGAGACATAACAAAGGCGGAACCGCCCTCGTCATCGCTGTGGGCGGAGCCCCAGAATCCTTGGACGCACGACCTGGTGCATTTACCCTATTGTTGAAAAATCGGAAAGGATTTATTAGACTCGCCATTGAAAATGGGTAACGTCACTTAGCAATGTACCTTTTCACCTTCAGAGCTGCATTCATAATTCTGCTATCTGTCATCTCTGCATTTAAAAATATTTGCTAAATACTTAGGGTCACATCTGTCAACTTGCTGATTGTTTCCATTATCATTCTGCAGAATTGTGAAGCCGCTCTGCAGTACAACTCATATCATCTTAAGTAGATCTTGTCTTTAACCATTCGCTTTACTTTCTCTGTTTAGGGCTTACTTGGTCCCGATTTTTTCATTCGGAGAAAATGAACTCTTCGACCAGGTGGAGAACCCGAAAGGATCAACCCTGAGGACGATCCAGGAGAAGATGCAAAAACTCATGGGTGTGGCCTTACCCCTGTTTCATGCCCGGGGGGTCTTTCAGTACAGCTTTGGCCTGATCCCATATAGAAAGCCGATCAACACTGTGGGTACGTATAGGAAGGGGGGGCCCCATTTCACTATATACAATGTATCACTTCTACCTGCTGACTGTACATATATGTTATATACAGGAGATCCCCAGGTTATACCGGCACAGTCTATATCACTATATAGAAGAAGATGCTTATGTTATACCAGGTCTAGATGTATAGGTATATAGTCCTGGCAGTCAGGTGGTATATATGGTACTTTGGAGGTGTCACAGTGTAATTCTGCTGAACTCGAGGAAAACATCTGAATAATTGATCAGGTCTGAGGAGGGGCAGGAGGGCGAGGTGTCCTGGCAATGAGGCAGAAGGGATGATCTGGTCACATGACTGCGGATACAGGACCTAATACAGAGGTTAATGAGCGGAAGACTCCACATTACAATGAGTCCCGGGGTCAGGGCTGAGCAGACGCGGGGACCGTCCATGACAGCAGAGCTGATGGATAGATGGATAATTCTTCTTGTGACCAGGACTAATGTGACAAACAAACGGATCATTGCACACGGTGTCCTCTCAGATACTATTACACAGGTTGTCTGACCGCAGGGCGGTATTAATAGCAGCACATAATTGTCCTAATGTCCACTCACACTCAGCGATCTCCATAGAGAGGAACAGAGGGAAATAAGGATCACAAGAGCCAGTCTGCTAATACACTGTGACATGCCGGTATAACCTGGGTATATACTGTATATAATTCTATATGTACAGCCGGTATAACCTGGGTATATACTGTATATAATTATATATGTACAGCTGGTATAACCTGGGTATATACTGTATATAACTATATATGTACAGCCGGTATAACCTGGGTATATACTGTATATAATTATATATGTACAGCCGGTATAACCTGGGTATATACTGTATATAACTATATATGTACAGATGGTATAACCTGGGTATATACTGTATATAACTATATATGTACAGCCGGTATAACCTGGGTATATACTGTATATAATTATATATGTACAGCTGGTATAACCTGGGTATATACTGTATATAACTATATATGTACAGCCGGTATAACCTGGGTATATACTGTATATAATTATATATGTACAGCCGGTATAACCTGGGTATATACTGTATATAATTATATATGTACAGCCGGTATAACCTGGGTATATACTGTTTATAATTATATATGTACAGCTGGTATAACCTGGGTATATACTGTATATAACTATATATGTACAGCCGGTATAACCTGGGTATATACTGTATATAATTCTATATGTACAGCCGGTATAACCTGGGTATATACTGTATATAATTATATATGTACAGCCGGTATAACCTGGGTATATACTGTATATAATTATATATGTACAGCTGGTATAACCTGGGTATATACTGTATATAACTATATATGTACAGCCGGTATAACCTGGGTATATACTGTATATAATTATATATGTACAGCCGGTATAACCTGGGTATATACTGTATATAATTCTATATGTACAGCCGGTATAACCTGGGTATATACTGTTTATAATTATATATGTACAGCTGGTATAACCTGGGTATCTCCTGTATATAACTATATATGTACAGCCGGTATAACCTGGGTATATACTGTATATAATTATATATGTACAGCTGGTATAACCTGGGTATATACTGTATATAATTATATATGTACAGCCGGTATAACCTGGGTATATACTGTATATAATATATATGTACAGATGGTATAACCTGGGTATATACTGTATATAACTATATATGTACAGCCGGTATAACCTGGGTATATACTGTATATAATTATATATGTACAGCCGGTATAACCTGGGTATATACTGTATATAACTATATATGTACAGCCGGTATAACCTGGGTATATACTGTATATAATTATATATGTACAGCCGGTATAACCTGGGTATATACTGTATATAATTATAAATGTATAGATGGTATAACCTGGGTATATACTGTATATAATTAAATATGTACAGCCGGTATAACCTGGGTATATACTGTATATAATTATATATGTACAGCTGGTATAACCTGGGTATATACTGTATATAATTCTATATGTACAGCCGGTATAACCTGGGTATATACTGTATATAATTATATATGTATAGATGGTATAACCTGGGTATATACTGTATATAATTAAATATGTACAGCCGGTATAACCTGGGTATATACTGTATATAATTATATATGTACAGCTGGTATAACCTGGGTATATAATGTACATAATTATATATGTACAGCCGGTATAACCTGGGTATATACTGTATATAATTATATATGTACAGCCGGTATAACCTGGGTATATACTGTATATAACTATATATGTACAGCCGGTATAACCTGGGTATGTACTGTATATAATTCTATATGTACGGCCGGTATAACCTGGGTATGTACTGTATATAATTCTATATGTACGGCCGGTATAACCTGGGTATATACTGTATATAATTATATATGTACAGCCGGTATAACCTGGGTATATACTGTATATAATTATATATGTATAGATGGTATAATCTGGGTATATACTGTATATAATTATATATGTACAGCCGGTATAACCTGGGTATGCACTGTATATAACTATATATGTACAGATGGTATAACCTGGGTATATACTGTATATAATTAAATATGTACAGCCGGTATAACCTGGGTATATACTGTATATAATTATATATGTACAGCCGGTATAACCTGGGTATATACTGTATATAATTATATATGTACAGCCGGTATAACCTGGGTATATACTGTGTATAACTATATATGTACAGCCGGTATAACCTGGGTATATACTGTATATAATTATATATGTACAGCCGGTATAACCTGGGTATATACTGTATATAATTATAAATGTATAGATGGTATAACCTGGGTATATACTGTATATAATTAAATATGTACAGCCGGTATAACCTGGGTATATACTGTATATAATTATATATGTACAGCTGGTATAACCTGGGTATATACTGTATATAATTCTATATGTACAGCCGGTATAACCTGGGTATATACTGTATATAATTATATATGTATAGATGGTATAACCTGGGTATATACTGTATATAATTAAATATGTACAGCCGGTATAACCTGGGTATATACTGTATATAATTATATATGTACAGCTGGTATAACCTGGGTATATAATGTACATAATTATATATGTACAGCTGGTATAACCTGGGTATATACTGTATATAATTATATATGTACAGCCGGTATAACCTGGGTATATACTGTATATAACTATATATATACAGCCGGTATAACCTGGGTATGTACTGTATATAATTCTATATGTACGGCCGGTATAACCTGGGTATGTACTGTATATAATTCTATATGTACGGCCGGTATAACCTGGGTATATACTGTATATAATTATATATGTACAGCCGGTATAACCTGGGTATATACTGTATATAATTATATATGTATAGATGGTATAATCTGGGTATATACTGTATATAATTATATATGTACAGCCGGTATAACCTGGGTATGCACTGTATATAACTATATATGTACAGATGGTATAACCTGGGTATATACTGTATATAATTAAATATGTACAGCCGGTATAACCTGGGTATATACTGTATATAATTATATATGTACAGCCGGTATAACCTGGGTATATACTGTATAAAATTCTATATGTACAGCCGGTATAACCTGGGTATATACTGTATATAATTATATATGTACAGCCGGTATAACCTGGGTATATACTGTATATAATATATATGTACAGATGGTATAACCTGGGTATATACTGTATATAACTATATATGTACAGCCGGTATAACCTGGGTATATACTGTATATAATTATATATGTACAGCCGGTATAACCTGGGTATATACTGTATATAACTATATATGTACAGCCGGTATAACCTGGGTATATACTGTATATAATTATATATGTACAGCCGGTATAACCTGGGTATATACTGTATATAATTATAAATGTATAGATGGTATAACCTGGGTATATACTGTATATAATTAAATATGTACAGCCGGTATAACCTGGGTATATACTGTATATAATTATATATGTACAGCTGGTATAACCTGGGTATATACTGTATATAATTCTATATGTACAGCCGGTATAACCTGGGTATATACTGTATATAATTATATATGTATAGATGGTATAACCTGGGTATATACTGTATATAATTAAATATGTACAGCCGGTATAACCTGGGTATATACTGTATATAATTATATATGTACAGCTGGTATAACCTGGGTATATAATGTACATAATTATATATGTACAGCCGGTATAACCTGGGTATATACTGTATATAATTATATATGTACAGCCGGTATAACCTGGGTATATACTGTATATAACTATATATGTACAGCCGGTATAACCTGGGTATGTACTGTATATAATTCTATATGTACGGCCGGTATAACCTGGGTATGTACTGTATATAATTCTATATGTACGGCCGGTATAACCTGGGTATATACTGTATATAATTATATATGTACAGCCGGTATAACCTGGGTATATACTGTATATAATTATATATGTATAGATGGTATAATCTGGGTATATACTGTATATAATTATATATGTACAGCCGGTATAACCTGGGTATATAATGTATATAATTATATATGTACAGCCGGTATAACCTGGGTATATACTGTATAAAATTCTATATGTACAGCTGGTATAACCTGGGTATATACTGTATAAAATTCTATATGTACAGCCGGTATAACCTTGGTATATACTGTATATAATTATATATGTACAGCTGGTATAACCTGGGTATATACTGTATATAATTATATATGTACAGCCGGTATAAACTGGGTATATACTTTATATAATTATATATGTACAGCTGGTATAACCTGGGTATATACTGTATATAATTATATATGTACAGCCGGTATAACCTGGGTATATACTGTATATAATTATATATGTATAGATGGTATAATCTGGGTATATACTGTATATAATTATATATGTACAGCCGGTATAACCTGGGTATGCACTGTATATAACTATATATGTACAGATGGTATAACCTGGGTATATACTGTATATAATTAAATATGTACAGCCGGTATAACCTGGGTATATACTGTATATAATTATATATGTACAGCCGGTATAACCTGGGTATATACTGTATAAAATTCTATGTGTACAGCCGGTATAACCTGGGTATATACTGTATATAATTATATATGTACAGCCGGTATAACCTGGGTATATACTGTATATAATATATATGTACAGATGGTATAACCTGGGTATATACTGTATATAACTATATATGTACAGCCGGTATAACCTGGGTATATACTGTATATAATTATATATGTACAGCCGGTATAACCTGGGTATATACTGTATATAACTATATATGTACAGATGGTATAACCTGGGTATATACTGTATATAATTAAATATGTACAGCCGGTATAACCTGGGTATATACTGTATATAATTATATATGTACAGCCGGTATAACCTGGGTATATACTGTATAAAATTCTATATGTACAGCCGGTATAACCTGGGTATATACTGTATATAATTATATATGTACAGCTGGTATAACCTGGGTATATACTGTATAAAATTCTATATGTACAGCTGGTATAACCTGGGTATATACTGTATAAAATTCTATATGTACAGCCGGTATAACCTGGGTATATACTGTATATAATTATATATGTACAGCTGGTATAACCTGGGTATATACTGTATATAATTATATATGTACAGCCGGTATAAACTGGGTATATACTTTATATAATTATATATGTACAGCTGGTATAACCTGGGTATATACTGTATATAATTATATATGTACAGCCGGTATAACCTGGGTATATACTGTATATAATTATATATGTACAGCTGGTATAACCTGGGTATATACTGTATGTAATATATATGTACAGCCGGTATAACCTGGGTATATACTGTATATAACTATATATGTACAGCCGGTATAACCTGGGTATATACTGTATATAATTATATATGTACAGCTGGTATAACCTGGGTATATACTGTATATAATTATATATGTACAGCTGGTATAACCTGGGTATATACTGTATATAATTATATATGTACAGCTGGTATAACCTGGGTATATACTGTATATAATTATTAGAGATGAGCAAGTACTGTTCGGATCAGCTGATCTGAACAGCACGCACGCATTGAAATGAATGGAAGCACCTGGTACTTCAGCTTTGACGCCGGCCGGCCGTTTAACACCCTGCGTGCCGGCTACAACCATTCATTTCAATGCGTGCGTGCTGTTCGGATTGGCTGATCCGAACAGTACTCGCTCATCTCTAATAATTATATATGTACAGCTGGTATAACCTGGGTATCTACTGTATATAATTATATATGTACAGCCGGTATAACCTGGGTATATACTGTATATAATTATATATGTACAGCTGGTATAACTTGGGTATATACTGTATATAATTATATATGTACAGCCGGTATAACCTGGGTATACACTGTATATAATTATATATGTACAGCTGGTATAACCTGGGTATCTCCTGTATATAATTATATATGTACAGCTGGTATAACCTGGGTATATACTGTATATAATTATATATGTACAGCCGGTATAACCTGGGTATCTCCTGTATATAATTATATACGTACAGCCGGTATAACCTGGGTATCTCCTGTATATAACTATATATGTACAGCCGGTATAACCTGGGTATATACTGTATATAACTATATATGTACAGCTGGTATAACCTGGGTATATACTGTATATAATTATATATGTACAGCTGGTATAACCTGGGTATATACTGTATATAATTATATATGTACAGCCGGTATAACCTGGGTATATACTGTATATAATTATATATGTACACTTGGTATAACCTGGGTATAGACTGTATATAATTCTATATGTACACTTGATATAAGTTATACATAATAGGAATCTTTCTTTGGTTTCGCAGTCGGTAAGCCAATCCCAGTGACAGAAAATTCGAACCCATCGAGTGAGGAGGTCGACCACTTGCACAAACTCTACATGGAGAAACTCTCCGAACTCTTCGAGGAACACAAGACCCAATACAACGTCCCGGCTGACAGACACCTGACCTTCATATAGTCACAGGTTCTCCGTGGACATTGCCGATTCCTTGAAGACACTCTCTCATGTAATTCTAATCAGCGCAGTTATGATGACATCATCGGAACCTCCGCTAATTAACTCCCAATTATCCAAACGCTAAGAAAAAAATTCTACAATTTTCTTAAAGAAATTCTGAATATTTATGAATGTTTCTTCTTTAGATTGTTTTTTTTACTAAATAAAAAATATTTAAGTAACTTTTTCATTTTCATTATTTTTGGATATAAGAACTTTTTCAATATATTCTTGTTTTTTTATTCTTTCTGTTAGTAAGGGGGCGCTGTTGTCCACCATGTGGTTTTCGTCGTGCACCCTGGCTCACCATCAAGGCCTGTTATTGGGCCACAGCAGTGAAATAGGCACCACACCCTTCCTGGGCCACCATGGGTACTGAGCACCATTATTTCTGAGCTGCATTACCACATACTACCAGTGTGGCGCTGTTTTTGGAAGAAGGCAGCCATGTTTTCTCATCTTGTACAACCCCTTTTATGAAATACCTTGGGAGAACTTTTAGTGAGGTTGACTCGTGACTTTTTGGCCGGGGTTTCGTGACTGTCCTCGCCTGACCTCCGCGGTGGTTTTGTTACTATAGATTATTTCATATTTTCTTCTTAATCCTATAACAAATCCCCGTTCTGTTCTTTACGAGTAGCCGTAACGTAAGTGACATTCCCATGGCGATTAAGCCTATTGAAGTGGGTTACCCATAATGCACCGCGGCGCCCGCCATCACTCTGTGTCTGTCTCTGACCGTGCGATACACAGTGACCCGTTCCTTATATTCTTTGGGTCGGGACGATCACGGCGATACCCAATTTATATAGATTTTGTCCTGTATAAATATCCTTATAAAAATACAAAACTTTGAAAAATGCCAAAAAATTCTTTAGTTGCCGAATCCTGACACCCGGAACTTTTTGAATTTCCATGCAAAAATTAAAAAAATTACTTATACCGTACTGGGGAATGTCCGATTTGTGTCCCTTTTTGGCCATGCAGATACACAACGTGTCGCTTTTTTGTGACGTGACTGGCACATACTTCAGGACTTAGCTCCTTAGGGTAAGCACGCAGCAGGATAAGAGCAATGGATCTAGACATGGAATTTTCAAATTAGCCCAGCCCAGGAGCACTGTAACCCCACCCACAATGAACAAAACCCCGCCCACTCCACTGCCTGTGAGAATCGGAGGTTATATATTCTCCATCCTGCTGTGCACTGTGAGGTAAGGTAAACAATGGTGACCTCGAGCGGGGATGAGCCGAGATAACATTCACGTTTCACAGCAAATTCTTCTGACACAAAAGTGTCCCTTATACACAAGACTGAAGCGGAATGTTCCGGAAGGCAGAAGATAAATAACATGTCATATATTATATTGTTATATAGAGCGGGAATATAAAGTATGGTCAGTGTACAGAAACCTATCATGTGTGATATAGAGAGTCAGAACAGGGCCCTAAATATCCAGAGAGACAGAGATAGATAGATAGATAGATAGATAGGAGATAGATAGATAGATAGATAGATAGATAGATAGATAGATAGGAGTTAGATAGGAGTTAGATAGATAGATAGATAGATAGATAGATAGATAGATAGATAGATCGATAGATAGGAGATAGATAGATAGATAGATAGATAGGAGATAGATAGATAGATAGATAGATAGATAGATAGGAGATAGATAGATAGATAGATGATAGATACATAGATAGATAGATAGATAGATAGATAGATAGATAGATAGATAGGAGTTAGATAGATAGATAGATAGATAGATAGATAGATAGGAGATAGATAGATAGATAGATAGATAGATAGATAGATAGATAGATAGGAGATAGATAGATAGATAGATAGATAGATAGATAGATAGGAGATAGATAGATAAGAGATAGATGGGAGATAGATAGATAGGAGATAGATAGATAGATAGATAGATAGATAGATAGATAGATAGATATGAGATAGATAGATAGATAGATAGATAGATAGATAGGAGATAGATAGATAGATAGATAGATAGATAGATAGATAGATAGGAGATAGATAGATATGAGATAGATAGATAGATAGATAGATAGATAGATAGGAGATAGATAGATAGATAGATATGAGATAGATAGATAGATAGATAGATAGGAGATAGATAGATAGATAGATAGATAGATAGATAGATAGATAGGAGATAGATAGATAGATAGATAGATAGATAGGAGATAGATAGATAGATAGATAGATAGATAGATGATAGATAGATAGATAGATAGATAGGAGATAGATAGATAGATAGATAGAAGATAGATAGATAGATAGATAGATAGATAGATAGATAGATAGGAGATAGATCGATAGATAGATCGATAGATAGATAGATAGATAGATAGATAGGAGATAGATAGATAGATAGATAGATAGATAGATAGATTGGAGATAGATAGATAGATAGATAGATAGATAGGAGATAGATAGATAGATAGATAGATAGATAGGAGATAGATAGATAGATAGATAGATAGATAGATAGATGGGAGATAGATAGATAGATAGATAGATAGATGATAGATAGATAGATAGATAGATAGATAGATTGGAGATAGATAGATAGATAGATAGATAGATAGATAGATAGGAGATAGATAGATAGATAGATAGGAGATAGATAGATAGATAGATAGATAGATAGATAGGAGATAGATAGATAGATAGATAGATAGATAGATAGGAGATAGATAGATAGATAGATAGATAGATAGATAGATAGGAGATAGATAGATAGCTAGATAGATAGATACAAGCTGCCACTTTACAAGTCTCCAGGGCTTTCTCTCACCACCATTTTCTAGTGCTGACCTGAAGTGTGTTTTGGGTCCTTGTCCTGCTGGAAGAGCCCTGACCTCTGAGGGAGACCCCGCTTTCTCACACTGGGCCCTACATGATGCTGCACAATGTGTTGGTCGTCTTCAGACTTCTTAATGCCATGCACACGGTCAAGCCGTCCAGTGCCAGAGGCAGCAAAGCAACCCCAAACCATCAGGGACCTCCGCCATGTCTGACTGTAGGGGGTGTCTTCTTCTCTTTGGAGGCCTCTTTTTTCCTGTAATCTCTATGTTGAGGCCTTCTCCTACTTTTGTCTCCTCTGACCAGAGAACATTCTTCCAGAACGGTTTTGGCTTTCTCAGGTAAGTTTTGGCAAACTCCAGCCTGGCTTCTGTCTGTGGGTAAGAAGTGGGGTCTTCCTGGGTCTCCTACCATACAGTCCCTTCTCATTCAGACGCTGACGCTGGATAGTACGGGGTGACACTGTTGTACCCTCGGACTGCAGGGCAGCTTGGACTTGTTTGGATGTTAGTCGAGGTTCTTTATCCGACATCTGCACAATCTTGTGGTGAAATCTCTCATCAATGTTTCTTTTGCGTCCACATCTTGGGAGGTTAGCCACAGGGCCATGGGCTTTACACTTCCTACTGACACTGCGCACGGTAGACACAGGAACATTCAGGGCTTTGGAGATGGACTTGTAGCCTTGAGATTGCTCAGGCTTCCTCACAATTTTGCTTCTCAAGTCCTCAGACAGTTCTTTGGTCTTCTTTCTTTTCTCCATGCTCAATGTGGTCACACAAGGACACAGGACAGAGGTGGAGTCAACTTTAATCCATTTCAACTGGCTGCATGTGTGATTTAGTTATTGCCACCACCTGTTAGGTGCCTCAGGTAAGTAACAGGTGCTGTTAATTACACAAATTAGAGAAGCATCACATGATTTTTCAAACAGTGCCAATACTTTTGTCCACCCCCTTTTTTATGTTTGCTGTGGAATTATATATGTTACTCTCAGTAGGTGTAGTACTGCACTTTGTCAGCCCCGTTACAGTGACTTGAGGTTAAGCCTCCACTTAGCAGAAGATCATCCTGTGACTTTCTGAAGTCCTTTCCTCAATGAAACTCATTTCGAATGTCATAGTATATGAGCAAAATATAGCAGTATCAATTGGGCATTGTATGACGGCATTGCATTAAGTGTACACTAGCACTGTCTCTCTGTTGATCGGGTCCCTTGGAGGACCAGAACAATAGGCAGGCAGATCACTAAAATAGCGGTTAGATACGGAGCTGAATGGACATAGCTTTATTTGAGCTATTTATGGCGGTGTTATTTCCGTGTGATATGACACTATTATTTTGCCATGTTATAAATATATTATATGGGTGTGATATGACAGTATTATTTAAGCAATGTAGGGCAATATTATTTAACCATTTCATATTGTACTGTATCTTGCACTGTGTCTGACGGTCTTATCTTGGCATGATGGTATAATTTGACCAACTTGCACATGATATGATAGTACTATTTAGCATTGATCAGCACGGTATGGCGGTATTTAGGGAATATCATATACAGTAGTACACTTTGATCAAGATGTTCTGTTATGACCCAGCCTTGGCAGTATTTTTGAGCATTATATTGTGCTGTGATGAGCTCCATATTATTTGGGCAGTAATATTATAGGGTACTGTACGGGGATATCATTGGGACACTGTAGTACGGTATTATTGGGGTATGACATGATATGGCGAGGTTGTTTTTGCACTGTATTTGGTTGTTTGCTACTTTTATGTATTATATTTTGCACACATTTCACCCTCCGGTACAGGGTGTGATATTCTGCACATTATTCATCATTATATACAGATATGATAAGATACAGGCGGTATATTGCAGCAGTAAGCACGCCGTATAGGTAAACACTTCCGACCTTTGTATTGTGAATCAGGAGGTCAGCACAGAAATACAGGAGGTTTATTACTGTTTAGTCAAGGATCAGTATAGTTCTGGTGCTCAGCACTGATAGAGATTACAGTATGGTGTATATGAAAATGATTTAAAGGGCATGTTCACACTTGCAGGCAAACTTGTCCAAACCAATGTGTTTAGTGCCAAAATCATAACAATGATATTATTAATGGGGGCAGCCGGCCAAGATTCAGCTCCAGATGGTACGATTTAATTTAACCATAGATGTCTCTTGTTGTTATAGAATCTCTCCACTGTGAGGGTCTTAAAGTATAGAGCTCCCCCTAGTGGTGGCTGCAAGTAGACAGAATCCTATTATGCAGATCTGAAGAGTAGTGGAGAATGAGAGCTTCTGCTGCCATTGGGTAGATGTGCTAAACCGCTATCTGATGGAGCCTATGTTGGTGTAGCAGAGCCTGAGCCTATGTTGATGTAGCAGGGATGGAGCCTATGTTGGTATAGCAGAGCTTGAGCCTATGTTGGTGTAGCAGAGCTGGAGTCTATGTTGGTGTAGCAGAGCTGGAGCCTATGATGGTGTAGCAGAGCTGGAGCCTATGTTGGTGTAGCAGAGCTGGAGCCTATGTTGGTGTAGCAGGGATGGAGCCTATGTTGGTGTACCAGGGATGGAGCCTATGTTGGTATAGCAGAGCTTGAGCCTATGTTGGTGTAGCAGGGCTGGAGCCTATGTTGATGTAGCAGGGATGGAGCCTATGTTGATGTAGCAGAGCTGGAGTCTATGTTGGTGTAGCAGAGCTGGAGCCTATGTTGGTATATTAGAACATGAGCCTATGTTGGTGTAGCAGAGCTGGAGCCTATGTTGGTGTAGCAGAGCTGGAGCCTATGTTGGTATATTAGAACATGAGCCTATGTTGGTGTAGCAGAGCTGGAGCCTATGTTGGTGTAGCAGAGCTGGAGCCTATGTTGGTGTAGCAGAGCTGGAGCCTATGTTGGTGTAGCAGAGCTGGAGCCTATGTTGGTATATTAGAACATGAGCCTATGTTGGTGTAGCAGAGCTGGAGCCTATGTTGGTGTAGCAGAGCTGGAGCCTATGTTGGTGTAGCAGAGCTGGAGCCTATGTTGGTGTAGCAAAGCTGGAGCCTATGTTGGTATATTAGAACATGAGCCTATGTTGGTGTAGCAGAGCTGGAGCCTATGATGGTGTAGCAGAGCTGGAGCCTATGTTGGTGTAGCAGAGCTGGAGCCTATGTTGGTGTAGCAGAGCTGGAGCCTATGTTGGTGTAGCAGAGCGCTATCCTGCTGTCAGAATTGGGATAAATATCTTCGGTAGGTGATGCATTTTGGGATCATTGGGTTAAGGAGTGCGGTGTGAGCTGGAGAGAAGGCTGAAGGAAGGAAGTGACAGATGATACTGTACAGTGTATATACAGTCCTATGAAAAAGTTTGGGCACCCCTATTAATCTTAATCATTTTTAGTTCTAAATATTTTGGTGTTTGCAGCAGCCATTTTAGTTTGATATATCTAATAACTGATGGACACAGTAATATTTCAGGATTGAAATGAGGTTTATTGTACTAACAGAAAATGCGCAATATGCAATAAACCAAAATTTGACCGATGCAAAAGTATGGGCACCTCAACAGAAAAGTGACATTAATATTTAGTAGATCCTCCTTTTGCAAAGATAACAGCCTCTAGTCGCTTCCTGTAGCTTTTAATCAGTTCCTGGATCCTGGATGAAGGGATTTTGGACCATTTCTTTCTACAAAACAATACAAGTTCAGTTAAGTTTGATGGTCGCCGAACATGGACAGCCCGCTCTCAAATGATCTGAAAACAAAGATTGTTCAACATAGTTGTTCAGGGGAAGGATAGAAAAAGTTGTCTCAGAGATTTAACCTGTCAGTTTCCACTGTGAGGAACATAGTAAGGAAATGGAAGACCACAGGGACAGTTCTTGTTAAGCCCAGAAGTGGCAGGCCAAGAAAAATATCAGAAAGGCAGAGAAGAAGAATGGTGAGAAGAGTCAAGGACAATCCACAGACCACCTCCAAAGAGCTGCAGCATCATCTTGCTGCAGATGGTGTCACTGTGCATCGGTCAACTATACAGCGCACTTTGCACAAATAGAAGCTGTATGGGAGAGTGATGAGAAAGAAGCCGTTTCTGCACGTACGCCACAAATAGAGTTGCCTGAGGTATGAAAAAGCACATTTGGACAAGGCAGCTTCATTTTGGAAACAAAAATTGAGTTGTTTGGCGTCCAAAAAGAAACAGCATTCCAAGAAAAACACTTGCTACCCACTGTAAAATTTGGTGGAGGTTCCATCATGCTTTGGGGCTGTGTGGCCAATGCCGGCACCGGGAATCTTGTTAAAGTTGAGGGTCGCATGGATTCCACTCAGTATCAGCAGATTCTTGAGAATAATGTTCAAGAATCAGTGACGAAGTTGAAGTTACGCCGGGGATGGATATTTCAGCAAGACAATGATCCAAAACACCGCTCCAAATCCTCAGGCATTCATGCAGAGGAACAATTACAATGTTTTGGAATGGCCATCCCAGTCCCCAGACCTGAATATCATTGAACATCTGTGGGATGATTTGAAGCGGGCTGTCCATGCTCGGCGACCATCTAACTTAACTGAACTTGAATTGTTTGTCCAAAATCCCTTCATCCAGGATCCAGGAACTGATTAAAAGCTGCAGGAAGCGACTAGAGGCTGTTATCTTTGCAAAAGGAGGATCTACTAAATATTAATGTCACTTTTCTGTTGAGGTGCCCATACTTTTGCACTGGTCAAATTTTGGTTTAATGCATATTGCGCATTTTCTGTTAGTACAATAAACCTCATTTCAATCCTGAAATATTACTGTGTCCATCAGTTATTAGATATATCAAACTGAAATGGCTTTGCAAATACCAAAATATTTAGAACTAAAAATGATTAAGATTAATAGGGGTGCCCAAACTTTTTCATAGGACTGTATACTGTATGGTGCAGGTTCTCTGGGCCCCTGGATGCTCTGGGCCCTTAGGCTCAGTGCTATTGCTTGACTGCTCAGTCCTCCATTGTTATCTGGCTATTTCATAGAGATATTATATCAATTGCGCTATGCGACTATCGCAGGTCCTGGCGGTACAGCAATATTTGGGTTTGTCATTGACCTTCTCTCTCCAATGATCAAACAAAATAAAAAATCGTCCCCTGTGTATCCGCTGCCAACTGACCCCATATCCATTCTCTGCTGTTTGTCCTCAAATAACCAGATTGGCTTCTCTTGTATCAGTCATCGGTATATTTACAAGGAAAATGTTCGTTCTTGTACCGTGTTAGCCAGTGGATTGGAAATATAAAAAAAGCAAAAAAAAAACCTTGATGGTCTTCAGTAGTTGATACCTTTTTAATGGCTCCTTTAATGGGTCCTTTATCAAAGTAAATTGGTATATTTACAGTGTGAACACAGCCACAAAGAGAGAACAATAGCATCATGTTATATAGAGATATTACATAGATATCAGATGTATGGATGGATAATAGATGATAGACAGATAGATAGGAGATAGATAGATAGATAGATAGATAGATAGATAGATAGATAGGAGATAGATAGATAGATAGATAGATAGATAGATAGATAGATAGGAGATAGATAGATAGATAGATAGATAGATAGATAGATAGATAGGAGATAGATAGATAGATAGATAGGAGATAGATAGATAGATAGATAGATAGATAGATAGGAGATAGATAGATAGGAGATAGATAGATAGATAGATAGATAGATAGATAGATAGATAGGAGATAGATAGATAGATAGATAGATAGATAGATAGATAGAAGATAGATAGATAGATAGGAGATAGATAGATAGATAGATAGATAGATAGGAGATAGACAGATAGATAGATCGATAGATAGATAGATAGATAGATAGATAGGAGATAGATAGATAGATAGATAGATAGATAGATAGGAGATAGATAGATAGATAGATAGGAGGTAGATAGATAGATAGATAGATAGATAGGAGATAGACAGATAGATAGATCGATAGATAGATAGATAGATAGATAGGAGATAGATAGATAGATAGATAGATAGGAGATAGATAGATAGATAGGAGATCGATAGATAGATAGATAGATAGATAGGAGATAGATAGATAGATAGATAGATAGGAGATAGATAGATAGATAGGAGATAGATAGATAGGAGATAGACAGATAGATAGATCGATAGATAGATAGATAGATAGGAGATAGATAGATAGATAGATAGATAGATAGATAGATAGATAGATAGATATCTGTGTTTCCTCTGGTCACACACACCATACAATGCACAGAGCTCCTCTCGGGCTGAGGCGTGGGGTTCTCATGGCCTCTTGTTCTTTGCTCATTTCTTTCCTTGCACTTCTGTACAGACATTGTGTACGATGAGAAGGAATCATTGCCAGGCCCCATACCCGCACGGGCCCGCACAGAGGGCACTGCATGGGCATTCTTCTCTCAGCACAAAGACTCTCACATGAGGCCGGAACAAATGATACAAGGATCTGCTACATGGAGGATTAAGATCCAAGCCATAAATTATATTTTGGGGGGGGGGATATTCACAAAAAAATGGGGCAATGTTTTTGAGTCCATGGCATGCTTGTAGTCACTGAATGGGAATATTCTGAGCAGAGCTGATCCCTCTCACAGCCGAGGACTTGTAGGTGGTGCAGTTTTTGCATTACATTGGCCTACATATTGAGACATGGTGTACAGAGTGTGTGTAGAGCGGCACAGCTGGGTTCCTGCAGATAGAGCCTGTGACTGTAACCATTGCTAAGCTGGAACCTCTTTATGGGAAAGAAGAGAAAAGCCAACTCAATAATTAGGAGGGGGTTCACATACTTTTGACCATATAGAGTGCTATACATATATACCTAGACCTTAGCCTTTGCCCTTCCAGCTGGGCTGGTACAGTCGGGCCTCCCCGCAGACAGCGGCCTCTGCCCAGTGATGACAATAATGTTGCATAATTAGATATTGGCCGTATCTGGCTTATGTCTGGTGCGGAGCCAAATGATATAAAACTACTGAACAACCCGGATCCGCCAAAAACTGAAAATAAATCTAGAGTTCAATAGAAGGTCAGCAATAACTGTGTCAGCAAAGCAAGGGTTAATGGGAAAATTGTGGTGAATTTTGCAATCTGCAATTGTGCTGAGTCTAGCAACCGCAGGTAGTGCCCAATGGGGGCCCAAATAAGAAACCATGTTGGACTGGGGACCTGGTCCAGATTTTAGATTGGAGCTCTGAGGGGTCAAGTTTCTTCTATCTCTAAACCATTGAACTTGAGGGATAAATCATTGACCACCAGGAATACAACACTGACCACCAGGGATACAACACTGACCACCAGGGATATACCACTGACCACCAGGGATACAACACTGACCACCAGGGATACAACACTGACCACCAGGGATACAACACTGACTACCAGGGATACAACACTGACCACCAGGGATACAACACTGACCACCAGGGATACAACACTGACCACCAGGGATACAACACTGACCTCCAGGGATACACCGCTGACCACCAGGGATACAACACTGAAAACTGGGGATACAACACTGACCACAAGGGATACAACACTGACCACAAGGGATACACTGTTGACCACCAGGGATACAACATTGACCTCCAGGGATACAACACTGACCACCAGGGATACAACACTGACCACCAGGGATACAACACTGACCACCAGGGATACAACACTGACCTCAAGGGATACACCACTGACCACCAGGAATACAACACTGAAAACTGGGGATACAACACTGACAACTGGGGATACAACACTGACCACAAGGGATACAACACTGACCACAAGGGATACACTGTTGACCACCAGGGATACAACATTGACCTCCAGGGATACAACACTGACCACCAGGGATACAACACTGACCACCAGGGATACAACATTGACCACCAGGGATACAACACTGACCTCAAGGGATACACCACTGACCACCAGGAATACAACACTGAAAACTGGGGATACAACACTGACAACTGGGGATACAACACTGACCACAAGGGATACAACACTGACCACCAGGGATACAACACTGACCACCAGGGATACAACACTGACCTCAAGGGATACACCGCTGACCACCAGGGATACAAAACTGACCACCAGGAATACAACACTGACAACTGGGGATACAACACTGACAACTGGGGATACAACACTGACCACAAGGGATACACTGCTGACCACCAGAGATTCAACACTGACCACCAGGGATACAACACTGACCACCAGGGATACAACATTGACCTCCAGGGATACAACACTGACCTCCAGGGATACAACACTGACCACCAGGGATACAACACTGACCACCAGGGATACAACACTGACCACCAGGAATACAACACTGACCACCAGGGATACAACACTGACCACCAGGGATACAACACTGACCACCAGGGATACAACACTGACCACAAGGGATACAACACTGACCACCAGAGATACAACACTGACCACCAGGGATACAGCACTGACCTCCAGGGATACAAAACTGACCACCAGGTATACAACACTGACCACCAGGTATACAACACTGACCACCAGGAATACAACACTGACCACCAGGGATACAGCACTGACCTTCAGGGATACAACACTGACCACCAGGGATACAACACTGACCACCAGGAATACAACACTGACCTCCAGGGATACAACACTGACCTCCAGGGATACAACACTGACCACCAGGGATACAACACTGACCACCGGGGATACAACACTGACTACCAGGTATACTACACTGACCTCCAGGGATACAACACTGACCACCAGGGATACAATGCAGAACAACATGGATGCGCCACTAACTACCAGGGATATAACACTGACGTCCAGGATTACACCACGGACTACCAGGGATTTACCAATGACTACCAGGGATACACCACTGACCACCAGGGATACTCCACTGACCATCAGGGATACATCACTGACCACCAGGGATACAACATTGACCACCAGGGATACAACACTGACCACCAGGGATACAGCACTGACCTCCAGGGATACAAAACTGACCACCAGGGATACAACACTGACCACCAGGTATACAACACTGACCACCAGGAATACAACACTGACCACCAGGGATACAGCACTGACCTTCAGGGATACAACACTGACCACCAGGGATACAACACTGACCACCAGGGATACAACACTGACCTCCAGGGATACAACACTGACCACCAGGGATACAACACTGACCACCAGGGATACAGCACTGACCTCCAGGGATACAAAACTGACCACCAGGTATACAACACTGACCACCAGGTATACAACACTGACCACCAGGAATACAACACTGACCACCAGAGATACAGCACTGACCTTCAGGAATACAACACTGACCTCCAGGGATACAACACTGACCTCCAGGGATACAACACTGACCACCAGGGATACAACACTGACCACCGGGGATACAACACTGACTACCAGGTATACTACACTGACCTCCAGGGATACAACACTGACCACCAGGGATACAATGCAGAACAACATGGATGCGCCACTAACTACCAGGGATATAACACTGACGTCCAGGATTACACCACGGACTACCAGGGATTTACCAATGACTACCAGGGATACACCACTGACCACCAGGGATACTCCACTGACCATCAGGGATACTTCACTGACCACCAGGGATACTTCACTGACCACCAGGGATACAACATTGACCACCAGAGATACAACACTGACCACCAGGGATACAGCACTGACCTCCAGGGATACAAAACTGACCACCAGGGATACAACACTGACCACCAGGTATACAACACTGACCACCAGGAATACAACACTGACCACCAGGGATACAGCACTGACCTTCAGGGATACAACACTGACCACCAGGGATACAACACTGACCTCCAGGGATACAACACTGACCTCCAGGGATACAACACTGACCACCAGGGATACAACACTGACCACCAGGGATACAACACTGACAACTGGGGATACAACACTGACTACCAGGTATACTACACTGACCTCCAGGGATACAACACTGACCACCAGGGATACAATGCAGAACAACATGGATGCGCCACTAACTACCAGGGATATAACACTGACGTCCAGGATTACACCACGGATTACCAGGGATTTACCAATGACTACCAGGGATACACCACTGACCACCAGGGATACTCCACTGACCATCAGGGATACATCACTGACCACCAGGGATACAACATTGACCACCAGGGATACAACACTGACCACCAGGGATACACCGCTAACTACAAGGGATACAACACTGACCACCAGGGATACAACACTCTATGGCACTGTATGTTTAGTATGGCACACCTTGTATTTCTCTGAAGTGAGGATATTTTGGTGTCTGGGAGAGATGAGTAAGAATCATATTAGTTGTCACCCAGTTTTACCAGAGGAAGCCAGCCCAAGGTAACAGACTAATACACCAGTAATAATACTTCCATATCTACAGGGACTTTATTATCAGATTCATTTTATGCCCTTTTTGTCCTCCTTATGCAGATGTGATAACAAAAAGAAAAAGGTGCAGTAACTGATATATAAATGTCCGGATCTGGGGCAGCAGGATCCCGCTCGCACCTGCACTGATGATGTAAAGGTAACATGAACAATGAGACATCTATTTTTGGATCTTTTCCTCGTCAGAGATTTTATGAGCACAGACAAGAGCCACATGGAGTAAAAATACCGCGCACACCGCAGGTCTGTGTGTTACATCTGCATTACCATAGACATCTGCAGTGGGGTGGAAAGACTGAACCCCCAAAGTGTCCCCCCCTCCAGGACCTGGTATGTGAGAGGACCTTCAGGTAATGCCAGAAACATTAACATTCTGACAATATCTGGACAATGTATCGCGCTCTAAGGCAGTATAATGTAACGTGACATTGTATGGCGCTCTATAGCGGTATATTGTAATGGCACATCCTCTGGCAGTTCCTGCTACTATACTAAAATCTACACCAGCTTGTAACTGGTGGGGCCGACATCTCTACCCCCGCAACACAAAGAGTGACGGCTGATCAAAAAACAACAGTTGTGACAAATTTTGCAAAAGTTGCAAATCCCTTCAAATCAATTTAATGGGCTTGAGCTGCAATACAAAAAAATGACTGAAATCTCCTACTCCACTACCTAAGTGTTACATCAGCAGGTCTGTCTGCAGGTGAGGTGACCGAGTACATCCCCAAACAGCAAACAAAGGAGTCTAATGATGACATCTCTGGTCAATAATGTGCAAGGAAGAGAAAGAGACTACACGGAAGAGGGGCAGATGTCATCATACACATATACCACTCATACTCCAGAGCTGCGCTCACTATTCTGCTGGTACAGTCACTATGTACATACATTACTTATCCTGAGTTACATCCTGTATTATACTCCAGAGCTGCGCTCACTATTCTGCTGGTGCAGTCACTGTGTACATACATTACATTACTTATCCTGTATTATACTCCAGAGCTGCGCTCACTATTCTGCTGGTACAGTCGCTGTGTACATACATTACATTACTTATCCTGTATTATACTCCGGAGCTGCGCTCACTATTCTGCTGGTGCAGTCACTGTGTACATACATTACATTACTTATCCTGTATTATACTCCAGAGCTGCGCTCACTATTCTGCTGGTACAGTCACTGTGTACATACATTACATTACTTATCCTGTATTATACTCCGGAGCTGCACTCACTATTCTGCTGGTGCAGTCACTGTGTACATATACATTACATTACTTATCCTGTATTATACTCCAGAGCTGCGCCCACTATTCTGCTGGTGCAGTCACTGTGTACATACATTACATTACTTATCCTGTATTATACTCCAGAGCTGCGCTCACTATTCTGCTGGTGCAGTCACTGTGTACATACATTACATTACTTATCCTGCATTATACTCCAGAGCTGCACTCACTATTCTGCTGGTGCAGTCACTGTGTACATATACATTACATTACTTATCCTGTATTATACTTCAGAGCTGCGCTCACTATTCTGCTGGTGCAGTCACTGTGTACATACATTACATTACTTATCCTGTATTATACTCCAGAGCTGTGCTCACTATTCTGCTGGTGCAGTCACTGTGTACATACATTACATTACTTATCCTGTATTATACTCCAGAGCTGCGCTCACTATTCTGCTGGTGCAGTCACTGTGTACATACATTACAATACCTATCCTGTATTATACTCCAGAGCTGCGCTCACGATTCTGCTGGTGCAGTCACTGTGTACATACATTACATTACTTATCCTGTATTATACTGCAGAGCTGTGCTCACTATTCTGCTGGTACAGTCACTGTATACATACATTACATTACTTATTCTGTATTATACTCCAGAGCTGCGCTCACTATTCTGCTGGTACAGTCACTGTGTACATACATTACATTACTTATCCTCTATTATACTCCAGAGCTGCACTCACTATTCTGCTGGTGCAGTCACTGTGTACATACATTACATTACTTATCCTGTATTATACTCCAGAGCTGCACTCACTATTCTGCTGGTGCAGTCACTGTGTACATATACATTACATTACTCATCCTGTATTATACTCCAGAGCTGCGCTCACTATTCTGCTGGTACAGTCACTGTGTACATACATTACTTATCCTGTATTATACTCCAGAGCTGTGCTCACTATTCTGCTGGTGCAGTCACTGTGTACATACATTGCATTACTTATCCTGTATTATACTCCAGAGCTGTGCTCACTATTCTGCTGGTGCAGTCACTGTGTACATACATTACATTACTTATCCTGTATTATACTCAAGAGCTGCACTCACTATTCTGCTGGTGCAGTCACTGTGTACATATACATTACATTACTTATCCTGTATTATACTCCAGAGCTGCGCTCACTATTCTGCTGGTACAGTCACTGTGTACATACATTACTTATCCTGTATTATACTCCAGAGCTGCACTCACTATTCTGCTGGTGCAGTCACTGTGTACATACATTACATTACTTATCCTGTATTATACTCCAGAGCTGCACTCACTATTCTGCTGGTACAGTCACTGTGTACATACATTACATTACTTATCCTGTATTATACTCCAGAGCTGCGCTCACTATTCTGCTGGTGCAGTCACTGTGTACCTACATTACATTACTTATCTTGTATTATACTCCAGAGCTGCGCTCACTATTCTGCTGGTACAGTCACTGTGTACATACATTACATTACTTATCCTGTATTATACTCCAGAGCTGCGCTCACTATTTTGCTGGTACAGTCACTGTGTACATACATTACATTACTTATCCTGTATTATACTCCAGAGCTGCGCTCACTATTCTGCTGGTGCAGTCACTGTGTACATACATTACATTTCTTATCCTGTATTATACTCCAGAGCTGCGCTCACTATTCTGCTGGTACAGTCACTGTGTACATACATTACATTACTTATATTGTATTATACTCCAGAGCTGTGCTCCCTATTCTGCTGGTACAGTCACTGTGTACATACATTACATTACTTATCCTATATTATACTCCAGAGCTGCGCTCACTATTCTGCTGGTGCAGTCACTGTGTACATACATTACATTACCTATCCTGTATTATACTCCAGAGCTGCGCTCACTATTCTGCTGGTACAGTCACTGTGTACATACAATACATTACTTATCCTGTATTATACTCCAGAGCTGTGCTCACTATTCTGCTGGTGCAGTCAATGTGTACATACATTACATTACTTATCCTGTATTATACTCCAGAGCTGCGCTCACTATTCTGCTGGTGCAGTCACTGTGTACATACATTACATTACTTATCCTGTATTATACTCCAGAGCTGCGCTCACTATTCTGCTGGTGCAGTCACTGTGTACATACATTACATTACCTATCCTGTATTATACTCCAGAGCTGCGCTCACTATTCTGCTGGTGCAGTCACTGTGTACATACATTACATTACTTATCCTGTATTATACTCCAGAGCTGCGCTCACTATTCTGCTGGTGCAGTCACTGTGAACATATACATTACATTACTTATCCTGTATTATACTCCACAGCTGCGCTCACTATTCTGCTGGTACAGTCACTGTGTACATACATTTCATTACTTATATTGTATTATACTCCAGAGCTGTGCTCCCTATTCTGCTGGTGGAGTCACTGTGTACATACATTACTTATCCTGTATTATACTCCAGAGCTGCGCTCACTATTCTGCTGGTGCAGTCACTGTGTCCATACATTACATTACTTATCCTGTATTATACTCCAGAGCTGCGCTCACTATTCTGCTGGTGCAGTCACTGTGTACATACATTACATTACCTATCCTGTATTATACTCCAGAGCTGCGCTCACTATTCTGCTGGTGCAGTCACTGTGTACATACATTACATTACCTATCCTGTATTATACTCCAGAGCTGCGCTCACTATTCTGCTGGTACAGTCACTGTGTACATACAATACATTACTTATCCTGTATTATACTCCAGAGCTGCACTCACTATTCTGCTGGTGCAGTCAATGTGTACATACATTACATCACTTATCCTGTATTATACTCCAGAGCTGCGCTCACTATTCTGCTGGTACAGTCACTGTGTACATACATTACATTACTTATCCTGTATTATACTCCAGAGCTGCGCTCACTATTTTGCTGGTACAGTCACTGTGTACATACATTACATTACTTATCCTGTATTATACTCCAGAGCTGCGCTCACTATTCTGCTGGTGCAGTCACTGTGTACATACATTACATTACCTATCCTGTATTATACTCCAGAGCTGCGCTCACTATTCTGCTGGTGCAGTCACTGTGTACATACATTACATTACTTATCCTGTATTATACTCCAGAGCTGCGCTCACTATTTTGCTGGTGCAGTCACTGTGTACATACATTACATTACTTATCCTGTATTATACTCCAGAGCTGCGCTCACTATTCTGCTGGTGCAGTCACTGTGTACATACATTACATTTCTTATCCTGTATTATACTCCAGAGCTGCGCTCACTATTCTGCTGGTGCAGTCACTGTGTACATACATTACATTACTTATCCTGTATTATACTCCAGAGCTGCGCTCACTATTTTGCTGGTACAGTCACTGTGTACATACATTACATTACTTATCCTGTATTATACTCCAGAGCTGCGCTCACTATTCTGCTGGTACAGTCACTGTGTACATACAATACATTACTTATCCTGTATTATACTCCAGAGCTGCGCTCACTATTCTGCTGGTGCAGTCACTGTGTACATACATTACATTACCTATCCTGTATTATACTCCAGAGCTGCGCTCACTATTCTGCTGGTACAGTCACTGTGTACATACAATACATTACTTATCCTGTATTATACTCCAGAGCTGTGCTCACTATTCTGCTGGTGCAGTCACTGTGTACATACATTACATTACTTATCCTGTATTATACTCCAGAGCTGCGCTCACTATTCTGCTGGTGCAGTCACTGTGTACATACATTACATTACTTATCCTGTATTATACTCCAGAGCTGCGCTCACTATTCTGCTGGTGCAGTCACTGTGTACATACATTACATTACCTATCCTGTATTATACTCCAGAGCTGCGCTCACTATTCTGCTGGTGCAGTCACTGTGTACATACATTACATTACTTATCCTGTATTATACTCCAGAGCTGCGCTCACTATTCTGCTGGTGCAGTCACTGTGAACATATACATTACATTACTTATCCTGTATTATACTCCAGAGCTGCGCTCACTATTCTGCTGGTACAGTCACTGTGTACATACATTACATTACTTATCCTGTATTATACTCCAGAGCTGCGCTCACTATTCTGCTGGTGCAGTCACTGTGTACATACATTACATTTCTTATCCTGTATTATACTCCAGAGCTGCGCTCACTATTCTGCTGGTACAGTCACTGTGTACATACATTACATTACTTATCCTGTATTATACTCCAGAGCTGCGCTCACTATTCTGCTGGTACAGTCACTGTGTACATACAATACATTACTTATCCTGTATTATACTCCAGAGCTGCGCTCACTATTCTGCTGGTGCAGTCACTGTGTACCTACATTACATTACTTATCTTGTATTATACTCCAGAGCTGCGCTCCCTATTCTGCTGGTACAGTCACTGTGTACATACATTACATTACTTATCCTGTATTATACTCCAGAGCTGCGCTCACTATTTTGCTGGTACAGTCACTGTGTACATACATTACATTACTTATCCTGTATTATACTCCAGAGCTGTGCTCACTATTCTGCTGGTGCAGTCACTGTGTACATACATTACATTTCTTATCCTGTATTATACTCCAGAGCTGCGCTCACTATTCTGCTGGTACAGTCACTGTGTACATACATTACATTACTTATATTGTATTATACTCCAGAGCTGTGCTCCCTATTCTGCTGGTACAGTCACTGTGTACATACATTACATTACTTATCCTATATTATACTCCAGAGCTGCGCTCACTATTCTGCTGGTGCAGTCACTGTGTACATACATTACATTACCTATCCTGTATTATACTCCAGAGCTGCGCTCACTATTCTGCTGGTACAGTCACTGTGTACAAACAATACATTACTTATCCTGTATTATACTCCAGAGCTGTGCTCACTATTCTGCTGGTGCAGTCACTGTGTACATACATTACATTACTTATCCTGTATTATACTCCAGAGCTGCGCTCACTATTCTGCAGGTGCAGTCACTGTGTACATACATTACATTACTTATCCTGTATTATACTCCAGAGCTGCGCTCACTATTCTGCTAGTGCAGTCACTGTGTACATACATTACATTACCTATCCTGTATTATACTCCAGAGCTGCGCTCACTATTCTGCTGGTGCAGTCACTGTGTACATACATTACATTACTTATCCTGTATTATACTCCAGAGCTGCGCTCACTATTCTGCTGGTGCAGTCACTGTGAACATATACATTACATTACTTATCCTGTATTATACTCCAGAGCTGCGCTCACTATTCTGCTGGTACAGTCACTGTGTACATACATTTCATTACTTATATTGTATTATACTCCAGAGCTGTGCTCCCTATTCTGCTGGTGCAGTCACTGTGTACATACATTACTTATCCTGTATTATACTCCAGAGCTGCGCTCACTATTCTGCTGGTGCAGTCACTGTGTCCATACATTACATTACTTATCCTGTATTATACTCCAGAGCTGCGCTCACTATTCTGCTGGTGCAGTCACTGTGTACATACATTACATTACCTATCCTGTATTATACTCCAGAGCTGCGCTCACTATTCAGCTGGTGCAGTCACTGTGTACATACATTACATTACCTATCCTGTATTATACTCCAGAGCTGCGCTCACTATTCTGCTGGTACAGTCACTGTGTACATACAATACATTACTTATCCTGTATTATACTCCAGAGCTGCACTCACTATTCTGCTGGTGCAGTCAATGTGTACATACATTACATCACTTATCCTGTATTATACTCCAGAGCTGCACTCACTATTCTGCTGGTACAGTCACTGTGTACATACATTACATTACTTATCCTGTATTATACTCCAGAGCTGCGCTCACTATTTTGCTGGTACAGTCACTGTGTACATACATTACATTACTTATCCTGTATTATACTCCAGAGCTGCGCTCACTATTCTGCTGGTGCAGTCACTGTGTACATACATTACATTACCTATCCTGTATTATACTCCAGAGCTGCGCTCACTATTCTGCTAGTGCAGTCACTGTGTACATACATTACATTACTTATCCTGTATTATACTCCAGAGCTGCGCTCACTATTTTGCTGGTACAGTCACTGTGTACATACATTACATTACTTATCCTGTATTATACTCCAGAGGTGCGCTCACTATTCTGCTGGTGCAGTCACTGTGTACATACATTACATTTCTTATCCTGTATTATACTCCAGAGCTGCGCTCACTATTCTGCTGGTACAGTCACTATGTACATACATTACATTACTTATCCTGTATTATACTCCAGAGCTGCGCTCACTATTTTGCTGGTACAGTCACTGTGTACATACATTACATTACTTATCCTGTATTATACTCCAGAGCTGCGCTCACTATTCTGCTGGTACAGTCCCTGTGTACATACATTACATTACTTATCCTGTATTATACTCCAGAGCTGCGCTCACTATTCTGCTGGTGCAGTCACTGTGTACATACATTACATTACCTATCCTGTATTATACTCCAGAGCTGTGCTCACTATTCTGCTGGTGCAGTCACTGTGTACATACATTACATTACCTATCCTGTATTATACTCCAGAGCTGCGCTCACTATTCTGCTGGTGCAGTCACTGTGTACATACATTACATTACTTATCCTGTATTATACTCCAGAGCTGCGCTCACTATTCTGCTGGTGCAGTCACTGTGAACATATACATTACATTACTTATCCTGTATTATACTCCAGAGCTGCGCTCACTATTCTGCTGGTACAGTCACTGTGTACATACATTTCATTACTTATATTGTATTATACTCCAGAGCTGCGCTCCCTATTCTGCTGGTGCAGTCACTGTGTACATACATTTCATTACTTATATTGTATTATACTCCAGAGCTGCGCTCACTATTCTGCTGGTACAGTCACTGTGTACATACATTTCATTACTTATATTGTATTATACTCCAGAGCTGCGCTCACTATTCTGCTGGTGCAGTCACTGTGTACATACATTACATTACCTATCCTGTATTATACTCCAGAGCTGCGCTCACTATTCTGCTGGTGCAGTCACTGTGTACATACATTACATTACCTATCCTGTATTATACTCCAGAGCTGCGCTCACTATTCTGCTGGTACAGTCACTGTGTACATACAATACATTACTTATCCTGTATTATACTCCAGAGCTGCACTCACTATTCTGCTGGTGCAGTCAATGTGTACATACATTACATCACTTATCCTGTATTATACTCCAGAGCTGCACTCACTATTCTGCTGGTGCAGTCACTGTGTACATACATTACATTACTTATCCTGTATTATACTCCAGAGTTGCGCTCACTATTCTGCTGGTGCAGTCACTGTGTACATACATTACATTACCTATCCTGTATTATACTCCAGAGCTGCGCTCACTATTCTGCTGGTGCAGTCACTGTGTACATACATTACATTACTTATCCTGTATTATACTCCAGAGCTGCGCTCACTATTTTGCTGGTACAGTCAATGTGTACATACATTACATTACTTATCCTGTATTATACTCCAGAGCTGCGCTCACTATTCTGCTGGTGCAGTCACTGTGTACATACATTACATTTCTTATCCTGTATTATACTCCAGAGCTGCGCTCACTATTCTGCTGGTACAGTCACTGTGTACATACATTACATTACTTATCCTGTATTATACTCCAGAGCTGCGCTCACTATTTTGCTGGTACAGTCACTGTGTACATACATTACGTTACTTATCCTGTATTATACTCCAGAGCTGCGCTCACTATTCTGCTGGTACAGTCACTGTGTACATACAATACATTACTTATCCTGTATTATACTCCAGAGCTGCGCTCACTATTATGCTGGTACAGTCACTGTGTACATACATTTCATTACTTATCTTGTATTATACTCCAGAGCTGCGCTCCCTATTCTGCTGGTACAGTCACTGTGTACATACATTACATTACTTATCCTGTATTATACTCCAGAGCTGCGCTCACTATTCTGCTGGTACAGTCACTGTGTACATACATTACATTACTTATCCTGTATTATACTCCAGAGCTGCGCTCACTATTCTGCTGGTGAAGTTAGTGGAGGAGAATTATCTTTTTAAAAAATTTTTTTTTTTGAAAACTCTTATTTAAAATTCTGTTCTTTCGCTATTTTTAGCTTGACCTGCGGTGTAGTTATTTAATGTGTCTGGTTACAGGGGTAATAGATCTAGGATTTCCATATGTTCCTTTGGGGTCCCCGCCCGCTCCGGTGTTCTCATGTGTCCTGGGCAGCTCCGAATCCTTTTCAATGGGGAAATCTGATATTTGAACAAACTCAGCAAACTTTGTACAAGAAAGGGAAACTTTCGAGTGACCGCGGTTGAAGGAGACGAGAGGACAGCGAGGGCAGACGCAGGGTTACAAAACCTCATTGTGTAAGGCGACCCCTCATGTACAGAGCGGTTACATCATAGAGATGCGGTGTCACTCCCTGACTCAGTGCACGTCTGTCCCGTATACGGTATTACTAATACAGAAGTGTGGCAGAGGGCACGGGGGCGGTGTACTGCCCGGCAGGGTCACATCTGGTCTAGGAAGCCCCAAACCCCATAACTTTTTAATTTGCCATTCACAGATCCAAAGAAAGGCTTCATAATTGCGGGAAGAATTCTACTTCGTAGTGGTGCCATTAATTATTCCGTACAATGTAGCAGGAGATGGAAAAAAATTCAGAACGGGATGGAATTGGAGAAAAACTGCACGTTCTTATGGTCACTGTGCAGCTGAATTGACTTGTCACTTGTATTCTTTGATTCCGTACAATTCGGGGGAGACCAAATTTATATACTTTAACCCCGTAAAAACTATGAAAAAAAATTCTACATACACTGACAACAGGAACTTTTTTAACTTATTTCTGTGTACGGGATATATAAGGCATCTTGTTGTTGGGTCAGACGTACCTTTTAGTTCTACCATTGTGATCGCTTTTTATTCAAACTGTTATAATATAGTAGATGGAATGGTAACATAATGGCGTTTTTTTTTTTTAATTCAGTAACAAAGAGGGAGGCGGGATCTTAAGTAAAAAAAAAAAGCTTTTTTTTTCACATGATTTTATTTCTACATCCATCGCACTAAAAGTCCGGAGATTGTCCCAGAGTTTATAACCTCAATAATAATAATAACTTCAATTATATAATATCAGCGTCCGCGCCAAGTGTTATATCTACATGGAGATAGAAAAGTTATATAATATCAAAGCTGTGCGGCTCAGAAACATCTCCATTATGGAAGCCGTATTATAGAACAGTATTATAGTAGTTATATTCTTGTACATAGGAGTAGTATTATAGTAGTTATATTCTTGTACATAGGAGCAGTATTATAGTAGTTATATTCTAGTACATAGGAGTAGTATTATAGTAGTTATATTCTTGTACATAGGAGGTAGTATTATAGTAGTTATATTCTTGTACATAGGAGTAGTATTATAGTAGTTATATTCTTGTACATAGGAGCAGTATTATAGTAGTTATATTCTAGTACATAGGAGTAGTATTATAGTAGTTATATTCTTGTACATAGAGGCAGTATTATAGTAGTTATATTCTTGTACATAGGAGCAGTATTATAGTAGTTATATTCTTGTACATAGGAGTAGTATTATAGTAGTTATATTCTTGTACATAGAGGCAGTATTATAGTAGTTATATTCTTGTACATAGGAGCAGTATTATAGTAGTTATATTCTTGTACATAGGAGCAGTATTATAGTAGTTATATTCTTGTACATAGGAGTAGTATTATAGTAGTTATATTCTTGTACATAGGAGCAGTATTATAGTAGTTATATTCTTGTACATAGAGGCAGTATTATAGTAGTTATATTCTTGTACATAGGAGCAGTATTATAGTAGTTATATTCTTGTACATAGGAGTAGTATTATAGTAGTTATAATCTTGTACATAGGAGCAGTATTATAGTAGTTATATTCTAGTACATAGGAGTAGTATTATAGTAGTTATATTCTTGTACATAGGAGCAGTATTATAGTAGTTATATTCTTGTACATAGGAGATAGTATTACAGTAGTTATATTCTTGTACATAGGAGTAGTGTTATAGTAGTTATATTCTTGTACATAGGAGTAGTATAATAGTAGTTATATTCTTGTACATAGGGGGCAGTATTATAGTAGTTATATTCTTGTACATAGGAGGTAGTATTATAGTAGTTATATTCTTGTACAGAGGGACAGTATTATAGTAGTTATATTCTTGTACATAGGAGATAGTATTACAGTAGTTATATTCTTGTACATAGGAGTAGTATTATAGTAGTTATATTCTTGTACATAGGAGGTAGTATTATAGTAGTTATATTCTTGTACAGAGGGACAGTATTATAGTAGTTATATTCTTGTACATAGGAGATAGTATTACAGTAGTTATATTCTTGTACATAGGAGTAGTATTATAGTTGTTATATTCTTGTACATAGGAGTAGTATTATAGTAGTTATATTCTTGTACATAGGAGTAGTATTATAGTAGTTATATTCTTGTACATAGGAGTAGTATTATAGTAGTTATATTCTTGTACATAGGGGCAGTATTATAGTAGTTATATTCTTGTACATAGGAGGTAGTATTATAGTAGTTATATTCTTGTACAGAGGGACAGTATTATAGTAGTTATATTCTTGTACATAGGAGATAGTATTACAGTAGTTATATTCTTGTACATAGGAGTAGTATTATAGTTGTTATATTCTTGTACATAGGAGTAGTATTATAGTAGTTATATTCTTGTACATAGGAGCCGTATTATAGTAGTTATATTCTTGTACATAGGAGCAGTATTATAGTAGTTATATTCTTGTACATAGGAGTAGTATTATAGTAGTTATATTCTTGTACATAGGGGCAGTATTATAGTAGTTATATTCTTGTACATAGGAGCAGTATTATAGTAGTTATATTCTTGTACATAGGAGTAGTATTATAGTAGTTATATTCTTGTACATAGGGGCAGTATTATAGTAGTTATATTCTTGTACATAGGAGCCGTATTATAGTAGTTATATTTTTGTACCTAGTGTGTGGTATTACATGACCTTTCTGCTGTGCTCAGTTATATGTGTCATATTTTTATTGTGTATTCCCTAGGTATTTATCTGTGGTGACTTTTGACCTGATTGATTTTTCCATCATATTGCATTGAGTTCCTCTATTACTTTCCCTATTATCTTACAGGTTTTATCCTTCCTTACTGGAGTTTCTTCTTTAGGCACAGAAGTCATGGATATTTCTTTTGCACGTACAATATGGACATATCACACATATGGCAGTCATATATATATATATATATATATATATATATATATATATATATATATATATATATATATATATAAAACAACATTAAGAGGGATTAAAACAAAGTACAGAACTTATCTTTATACAGGAATCCAAAATTCAGGACCATGACCCTTAGTGATGCCTCCATCTACTACAAGCTTTGCGGGTCCTCACACCTGGATCTAGTATTATATGTACGGACGGTTGGTGGTCTCTGGGGGTAGTGTATGGGGGAGGGGCTCACCTATACTTTGTGTTCACTATATATAGATGATGATGAGAATATGGAGTAATGGATGACAGGAGAAGTTGTAGTAGACAATGACATTTTCTGAGAATTCTTGGTCTTAATCGCCCTTCTATCCGCTGATTAGATAGGGGGAGGCCAAGGTCTCTGCTGTTGTAAATTTCAAGGGTGAATTTTTGCAGTTTTTTTAGAAAAACATAAACAAAAAGTTCTGGACACTGCAGAGTAAAAGCAATGACATGTGAGTGGACGTCAGTGGGAGGCACCTCCGCTCCGCAGTCTTTGGACATTGGCTATGGCTACGTGATAATCCCCGATTACGGTATTCGTTATAAGATAGGGATCGAATGTGTTTTTCTACCGATGAGTCCAGAGTCCACGCACTAATGAGAATCCGCGAGTCATCCGGTCACGCAATTCCCTCATCTATCAATTTAGGGGATACGTTTGTGGTCCCTTTAAAGTCCAAAAATACCTTGTTTTTAATTCTGGTTGTAAATTGTAACATTTCCCATCCATGAAAATCTTCAATATTTTAGGTCTGTGACAGTGACGGGAAAATGCACAAAACCAGCCTGGGAGCGGGGCCGTCACAGTCACTTCCTGTTTTTAACCCATTTACGGCCACATGGCTTAAAGGGGTTTTCCATGAACAGACTTCTATGTAAATTTGGAGACAAATAAAAGTTCAACTTTTTGCAAATTTGAGCAATTTAAAATTTTGCTTTTCTTGCGCCCGGGATATAGAGTGTCGCCTCCCTGATAGCCCGGCCACAATAAGGACACCGTGGCGGGTGTCTGACCATTCCCAGATCATAGAAAGTTCCTGAATTCGTGGTCGTATCCAGTCGCAACGGATCAGGACAACAGAGGTCGCCATTAAGAGGGTTACAATATTGCAAAATTTTTAAATACTCAAATTCGCCCAAAAATTGAAACTTTTCATTCACTACAAATGTAAATATGGTCGTGTTCATGTGGCTACCCCATTAAGTGTGTGGCACATGGTCCTGGGCTAGAGTGCTATATGTGTAGGATTTTCCTAAGTCGTCCCATACAGTATAATGGCCCCAGCAACCATACATTATAATACTCCCTCCTCCACAGAGTTTATCCAGGGGTCCATAGCCCCCACACAGTATAATACCCACTGCCCCCACATAGGAAAGGGGATCCTAAGAGCGGTGAGTACTAACATGCATACTCACCCGAGCCCTATTCATAACCAGTGAGGTGGGCCCAGTAACTATGGAAGGATCATCATCATCATTCAAGAGAGCGATGGTCGTCCAAGGTCAGAACTGTTGGACTGCCCTTGGAGAAGGGGATGGCCGTGGTAGCCCTGGATGATTGGCAGAAGATAGCACATCCTATGGGCACGGTCCTGGATCACGTACTGATGCCAGGCCGTGCTTTGCATAACCTTTGCCTTGTCTTATAGACATGTCACAATTTCTATATTTAGATCTGACTTCTTATTCCGCCTCGTGGGAGCCGGTGGAGAATATTGCAGCTTCGCCCGTCACCCGTCACTTTTGCCCTCGTTTCCCAATTTCTTTGTCTTTGTAATGAGTGAGCAGGTTATGCCAAGGTTATGCCAGACAGAGATCCCATCCAAAGTGGGTCCAGGGCCAGCGGGAGACAGACAGGGCAGTCCAACCGAGGACACCTGGCCACTGGACTTGGACGTCCATCACATTGTCTGACCCGGGTGACACCGTCTGTAGTGACACCCCAGTCTGGAAGTCAGAACGTCTGAGGATGATGTAGCAGAGCTGAAAGTGACGCTATAGGGGAAATGTCACCAAATAACCCTAGGACTACATGGCTCTGCTACATCTTATGGGGAACTGTAGATGACACTGATATGGGGGATCTGTAGATGACACTGTTATGGGGGATCTGTAGATGACACTGTTATGGGGGATCTGTAGATGACACTGTTATGGGGGATCTGTAGATGACACTGCTATGGGGGATCTGTAGAGGACACTGTTATGGAGGATCTGTAGATGACACTGTTATGGGGGATGTATAGATGACACTGTTATGGGGGATCTGTAGGTGACACTGTTATGGGGGATCTGTAGATGACACTGTTATGGGGGATCTGTAGATGACACTGCTATGGGGGATCTGTAGATGACACTGTTATGGAGGATCTGTAGATGACACTGTTATGGGGGATCTGTAGGTGACACTGTTATGGGGGATCTGTAGATGACACTGTTATGGGGGATCTGTAGATGACACTGCTATGGGGGATCTGTAGATGACACTGTTATGGAGGATCTGTAGATGACACTGTTATGGGGGATCTGTAGATGACACTGTTATGGGGGTCTGTAGATGACACTGTTATGGGGATCTGTAGATGACACTGTTATGGGGATCTGTAGATGACACTGTTATGGGGGATCTGTAGATGACACTGTTATGGGAAGTCTGTAGGTGACACTGTTATAGGGATCGGTAGATGACACTGTTATGGAGGATCTGTAGATGACACAGTTATGGGGATCTGTAGATGACATTGTTATGGGAAGTCTGTAGGTGACACTGTTATGGGGGGATCTGTAGATGACACTGTTATGGGAAGTCTGTAGGTGACACTGTTATGGGGGATCTGTAGATGATACTGTTATGGAGGATCTGTAGATGACACTGTTATGGGGGGATCTGTAGATGACACTGTTATGGGAAGTCTGTAGGTGACACTGTTATGGGGGATCTGTAGATGACACTGTTATGGGGGATCTGTAGATGACACTGTTATGGGGGATCTGTAGATGACACTGTTATGGGGGGTCTGTAGATGACACTGTTATGGGGGATCTGTAGGTGACACTGTTATGGGGGGATCTGTAGATGACACTGTTATGGGAAGTCTGTAGGTGACACTGTTATGGGGGATCTGTAGATGACACTGTTATGGGGGATCTGTAGATGACACTTATGGGGGATCTGTAGATGACACTTATAGGGATCGGTAGATGACACTGTTATGGAGGATCTGTAGATGACACTGTTATAGGGGGTCTGTAGATGACACTGTTATGGAGGATCTGTAGATGACACTGTTATGGGGATCTGTAGATGACACTGTTATGGGGGGTCTGTAGATGACACTGTTATGGGAAGTCTGTAGGTGACACTGTTATGGGGGATCTGTAGATGACACTGTTATGGGGGATCTGTAGATGACACTGTTATGGGGGATCTGTAGATGACACTGTTATGGGGGATCTGTAGATGACACTGTTATGGGGGGTCTGTAGATGACACTGTTATGGGGGATCTGTAGGTGACACTGTTATGGGGGGATCTGTAGATGACACTGTTATGGGAAGTCTGTAGGTGACACTGTTATGGGGGATCTGTAGATGACACTGTTATGGGGGATCTGTAGATGACACTGTTATGGGGGATCTGTAGATGACACTGTTATGGGGGATCTGTAGATGACACTGTTATGGGGGGTCTGTAGATGACACTGTTATGGGGGATCTGTAGGTGACACTGTTATGGGGGGATCTGTAGATGACACTGTTATGGGAAGTCTGTAGGTGACACTGTTATGGGGGATCTGTAGATGACACTGTTATGGGGGATCTGTAGATGACACTTATGGGGGATCTGTAGATGACACTTATAGGGATCGGTAGATGACACTGTTATGGAGGATCTGTAGATGACACTGTTATGGGGATCTGTAGATGACACTGTTATGGGGGATCTGTAGATGACACTGTTATGTGGGATCTGTAGGTGACACTGTTATGAGGGGTCTGTAGATGACACTGTTATGGGGATCTGTAGATGACACTGTTATGGGGGATCTGTAGATGACACTGTTATGTGGGATCTGTAGGTGACACTGTTATGGGGGGTCTGTAGATGACACTGTTATGGGGGATCTGTAGATGACACTGTTATGGGGGGTCTGTAGATGACACTGTTATGGGGGATCTGTAGATGACACTGTTATGGGGGGATCTGTAGATGACACTGTTATGGGTTGATCTGTAGGTGACACTGTTATGGGGGGTCTGTATATGACACTGTTATGGGGGATCTGTAGATGACACTGTTATGGGGGGTCTGTAGATGACACTGTTATGGGGAATCTGTAGGTAACACTGTTATGGGGGGATCTGTAGATGACACTGTTATGGGGTATCTGTAGATGACACTGTTATGGGGGGATCTGTAGATGACACTGTTATGGGGCATCTGTAGATGACACTGTTATGGGGGATCTGTAGATGACACTGTTATGGGGGATCTGTAGATGACACTGTTATGGGGATCTGTAGATGACACTGTTATGGGGATCTGTAGATGACACTGTTATGGGGATCTGTAGATGACACTGTTATGGGGGGGTCTGTAGATGACACTGTTATGGGGGGTCTGTAGATGACACTGTTATGGGGGGTCTGTAGATGACACTGTTATGGGGACCTGTAGATGACACTGTTATGGGGGGTCTGTAGATGACACTGTTATGGGGATCTGTAGATGACACTGTTATGGGGGATCTGTAGATGACACTGTTATGGGGGATCTGTAGATGACACTGTTATGGGGGATCTGTAGATGACACTTATGAGGGATCTGTAGATGACACTTATAGGGATCGGTAGATGACACTGTTATGGAGGATCTGTAGATGACACTGTTATGGGGATCTGTAGATGACACTGTTATGTGGGATCTGTAGGTGACACTGTTATGGGGGGTCTGTAGATGACACTGTTATGGGGGATCTGTAGATGACACTGTTATGGGGGGTCTGTAGATGACACTGTTATGGGGGATCTGTAGATGACACTGTTATGGGGGGATCTGTAGATGACACTGTTATGGGTTGATCTGTAGGTGACACTGTTATGGGGGGATCTGTAGATGACACTGTTATGGGGATCTGTAGGTGACACTGTTATGGGGGGTCTGTAGATGACACTGTTATGGGGGATCTGTAGATGACACTGTTATGGGGGGATCTGTAGATGACACTGTTATGGGTTGATCTGTAGGTGACACTGTTATGGGGGGATCTGTAGATGACACTGTTATGGGGGATCTGTAGGTGACACTGTTATGGGGGATCTGTAGATGACACTGTTATGGGGGATCTGTAGATGACACTGTTATGGGGGGATCTGTAGATGACACTGTTATGGGGGATCTGTAGATGACACTGTTATGGGGGATCTGTAGATGACACTGTTATGGGGGATCTGTAGATGACACTGTTATGGGGGGTCTGTAGATGACACTGTTATGGGGGATCTGTAGATGACACTGTTATGGGGGGATCTGTAGATGACACTGTTATGGGGGGGTCTGTAGATGACACTGTTATGGGGGGTCTGTAGATGACACTGTTATGGGGATCTGTATTATACTGTGTAGGGGACCACTATGAGGGTAATGTGATGTGTGTTAGGTATTAGGGGCCGTTCACACGAAGTAAACACAAGCTGATTTTCTACATGTGTAAAAAAAAAACACGCCAACAACCGCACGTTTTTTGGCACGATTTTAATATGTGTAAAAAATGGCATTGAAGTCAATGGGTGTCTGATTTTTACACGTGTATTTTGCCATAATCAGCTCGCATTTACTCCGTGTGAACGGCCCCTTATACTGTGTATGGGTACTTAGGGAACAATATACATTGTGGGGGCACTAAGCTGGGCATTAGACTGTGTAGAGACACCAAAGGGGCATTAGACTGTGGGGGCACTTAGCGGACAGTATACTGCATAGAGGCATTATACTATATGGGGGCTGTTAGAGGGCGACATACTTCATGGGGTCACTATAGGTCGAACCAAGAGTATATCATGCTGTGTGAAGGGAGTAATGGGGCATTATACTATATGGGGCACTACAGATGGCATTATACTGTACGGGGGCAGAAAGACACTGGGTGGGGTTGAGCAGGGTGCAGGTAATGCCCGCTGTGTCCTGCTGTCATCTGGGGTCTATAATAAGCAGGTTATCCTGTAGATTTCAGAATCCACCGCCAAATTACTCTGTGTGAACAGTCCCTTATGGACACAGATTGTAGACGCGGTTTCTTTCTCGTATTCACTTAGGTTGGACACTGTTACCATTCTTCTGTTCCTCCTATGGATAAGAATATTAGAAAACAAGGTGCAGATGAAGATGGGGAGGGGGTGCACGTTGTCTAAATTGTCTAGGGGACCATGGTACTATGTCACAGCCGGCGGTGCAGGTATAGGGGGGTAATAGTATCAGGCCCTGGAGCCTAAGGGGGCCCTAAGACCTCTCTACAACATGAGAAGACCTTGTATTATAGATAGCACAAGGTAAGGGGGGGCCCCATTACTCCTTATGAATTGGGGCCCAAGAGCTGGTGGGCACACTGATATGGGGTCAGTCACATCCACTCAGCCTATGGCAGCTCCTGTGGATGTCCAGGTCCCCTGAGAGCAGCTGGCACCTCTGCAGCCAGGAGCAATACCAGTGTTCACTCCTCCCCCCGGAGCCGCCACTTGGTTGCGTCCTCCTCCCCGTCTATATATACAGGGCGCCGCGGCCGGCAGCCAGTACCGTGCAGAGTCCGGGGGTGCGTGACTGAATCTGCAACATGAAGACCATCATCGCTGCCTACTCGGGGCTGCTGCGGGGTGAGCAGGGGCTGGGGGCTCTCTAGTACCAGGCTGGGGGGTGAGCAGGGGCTGGGGGCTCTCTAGTACCAGGCTGGGGGGTGAGCAGGGGCTGGGGGCTCTCTAGTACCAGGCTGGGGGGTGAGCAGGGGCTGGGGGCTCTCTAGTACCAGGCTGGGGGCTCTGCCAGGCTGAGGGGTGAGCAGGGGCTGGGGGCTCTCTAGTGCCAGGCTGGGGGGTGAGCAGGGGCTGGGGGCTCCTTAGTGCCAGGCTGAGGGGTGAGCAGGGGCTGGGGGCTCTCTAGTGCCAGGCTGGGGGGTGAGCAGGGGCTGGGGGCTCCTTAGTGCCAGGCTGGGGGGTGAGCAGGGGCTGGGGGCTCTCTAGTGCCAGGCTGGGGGGTGAGCAGGGGCTGGGGGCTCTGTAGTGCCAGGCTGAGGGGTGAGCAGGGGCTGGGGGCTCTGCCAGGCTGAGGGGTGAGCAGGGGATGGGGGCTCTCTAGTGCCAGGCTGGGGGGGTGAGCAGGGGCTGGGGGCTCCTTAGTGCCAGGCTGGGGGGTGAGCAGGGGCTGGGGGCTCTCTAGTGCCAGGCTGGGGGGTGAGCAGGGGCTGGGGGCTCTGTAGTGCCAGGCTGAGGGGTGAGCAGGGGCTGGGGGCTCTGCCAGGCTGAGGGGTGAGCAGGGGATGGGGGCTCTCTAGTGCCAGGCTGGGGGGTGAGCAGGGGCTGGGGGCTCTGCCAGGCTGAGGGGTGAGCAGGGGATGGGGGCTCTCTAGTGCCAGGCTGGGGGGTGAGCAGGGGCTGGGGGCTCCTTAGTGCCAGGCTGAGGGGTGAGCAGGGGCTGGGGGCTCTGCCAGGCTGAGGGGTGAGCAGGGGATGGGGGCTCTCTAGTGCCAGGCTGGGGGGTGAGTAGGGGCTGGGGGCTCCTTAGTGCCAGGCTGGGGGGTGAGCAGGGGCTGGGGGCTCTGCCAGGCTGAGGGGTGAGCAGGGGATGGGGGCTCTCTAGTGCCAGGCTGGGGGGTGAGCAGGGGCTGGGGGCTCCTTAGTGCCAGGCTGAGGGGTGAGCAGGGGCTGGGGGCTCTGCCAGGCTGAGGGGTGAGCAGGGGATGGGGGCTCTCTAGTGCCAGGCTGGGGGGTGAGTAGGGGCTGGGGGCTCCTTAGTGCCAGGCTGGGGGGGTGAGCAGGGGCTGGGGGCTCCTTAGTGCCAGGCTGGGGGGGTGAGCAGGGGCTGGGGGCTCCTTAGTGCCAGGCTGGGGGGGTGAGCAGGGGCTGGGGGCTCTGCCAGGCTGCATTTATTGCAAGGGGCTCTAGTATTTGCAGTTAGGAGTGATCTGGTATTTGGGGCAGGTGTAGCTGATTGTTGGGGGTAACATCACCTTATAATATAGGGGGGGGGGGGGTAGCATTATATAATGTAATGTAACAGTGTGACTAGTATGTATTATATACTACACTGGCTACAGGCTTGTCTAGATCTTTCCATCACCTGCTCTGATCTGTCTAATACACAGATGTAGCAGAGCTGGGTTGGTCATGGTGAGAATTGCTGCCATATGAGTGTTTATAATCTATAACCCTGCAGTCCTATGTAAAAGTACATGTAAGTGATGGTTAATGCTGATGGCTGTCTCAGCTCTGCTTTATCTGTTGACAAGAGACTATCCTGTAGCCAGTAATGAGTCGGTCTGCAACCTGTGGTTCTTCAGTTGGGGTGGAACTACAACCCCCAGCATGTCCTGACCGCTGCAGAAAGGAAGGGATCTGTTGTGCTGAGTTGAAGGTTTGACATGAGACCTGTTTGACTGCTGGATCTATATAATAAGGACAGGTGTAGCAGAGCTGGTTTTGTCATGGCCCTGATGTAACTTGGTAAATAGTAATGCTGACACCTGTAGTCCTATGTAAAGGTTGCATTTGCTTAATCACTGACTCAGCTCTGCTACATCTTTAGTTAATTGCATATTAGTCTGCGTTGTGACCTGTGGAACTACAACTCTCAGCATGTTCAGCAGCTGCAGAGAAGTCGGTGATCTGTTGCATTGGGTGTAGATGGGACGTATTGTGTGTCAAGCGGATGCTTTATAACCTATACATGATGTAGCAGAGCTGAAAGTGTCCTCATTTGTGTAGTGTGAGGATGATCCAGAAGTCGGACGTGTGACAAAATCGACTCTGCTACATCATGCAATGCTTGCACTGTACACCTGCCACGTGTGGCTCTCTAGATCTGATGGGGGTTGTAGTCTTACCCACCTGCGTAGCATCAGGTTGCAGATCATGGGTAAGAGGATAGGTGCCAGGTGTAGCGGGTAAACATTGGGTAATGCTGTGGTGCCAGGGACTGTAATATCTAGGGGGGGATGTGTAGGGTTGGAGTCTTTCTTAAAGGCGATGGACAATGGCTGTGACAATGTATCGGGGTCTGTTATATCCTGATACATAATCCCATATTCAGACCCTGTAGCTGAAGATTCGTTACAGTTGTATCCAGTGTAGCTGATCCTCCAGGCTGATATACATTGTAACAAACACTCAGTGGTGAGAAGTCTCTGCCTGGACCCAGGTCCTGGCCGTGGTATCAGTGCATGCAAGTAGTAGCTCAGTGCTGTCTGGAATACCTGCAGGGCTCACTGCATATAGTGACCAATAATGGGGGTGCAGGTGTGAGATCAGTCCCATGTAAAAGCAGTCAGTCATTATATTACCATAGGGTGCAACAATACAAACTCCCCTGCACTACATCTATACACTATATACATCTATACACTATATACATCTATACACTATATACATCTATACACTATATACATCTATACACTATATACATCTATACACTATATACATCTATACACTATATACATCTATACACTATATACATCTATACACTATATACATCTATACACTATATACATCTATACACTATATACATCTATACACTATATACATCTATACACTATATACATCTATACACTATATACATCTATACACTATATACATCTATACACTATATACATCTATACACTATATACATCTATACACTATATACATCTATACACTATATACATCTATACACTATATACATCTATACACTATATACATCTATACACTGCAGCACTGGATGTGTGCTCTGGCACAGTCCTGTATATTACAGGTGGGAGAAGTTGTGGTTACTACAAGAACTCCTTCACACTCCAAAGCTGCACTCTATTCTGTTGCCTTCAGAGCTGAAATCTCCTTGCCTTCCCGCTTTGCTCCAGTAGTTTCTAAACTGAGTGTCATCTTCACAAAAGGAACTGTAGTCACTCTATGTAGAGACAACTCCTCCCCCTTGTCTAATAGGAACATTGATTTCAGTTTATCCACAAGCCTGCTGACTATTTCTAGCTTTCCATCAGAATAGTGAGCGCAGCTCTGAAGTATAATACAGGATAAGTAATGTAATGTATGTACACAGTGACTGCACCAGCAGAATAGTGAGCGCAGCTCTGGAGTATAATACAGGATAAGTAATGTAATGTATGTACACAGTGACTGTACCAGCAGAATAGTGAGCGCAGCTCTGGAGTATAATACAGGATAAGTAATGTAATGTATGTACACAGTGACTGTACCAGCAGAATAGTGAGCGCAGCTCTGGAGTATAATACAGGATAAGTAATATAATGTATGTACACAGTGACTGCACCAGCAGAATAGTGAGCACAGCTCTGGAGTATAATACAGGATAAGTAATGTAATGTATGTACACAGTGACTGCACCAGCAGAATAGTGAGCGCAGCTCTGGAGTATAATACAGGATAAGTAATATAATGTATGTACACAGTGACTGCACCAGCAGAATAGTGAGCACAGCTCTGGAGTATAATACAGGATAAGTAATGTAATGTATGTACACAGTGAGTGCACCAGCAGAATAGTGAGCGCAGCTCTGGAGTATAATACAGGATAAGTAATATAATGTATGTACACAGTGACTGCACCAGCAGAATAGTGAGCGCAGCTCTGGAGTATAATACAGGATAAGTAATGTAATGTATGTACACAGTGACTGCACCAGCAGAATAGTGAGCACAGCTCTGGAGTATAATACAGGCTAAGTAATGTAATGTATGTACACAGTGACTGCACCAGCAGAATAGTGGGCGCAGCTCTGGGGTATAATACAGGATAAGTAATGTAATGTAATGTAATGTATGTACACAGTGACTGCGCCAGCAGAATAGTGAGCGCAGCTCTGGAGTATAATACAGGATAAGTAATGTAATGTATGTACACAGTGACTGTACCAGCAGAATAGTGAGCGCAGCTCTGGAGTATAATACAGGATAAGTAATGTAATGTATGTACACAGTGACTGCACCAGCAGAATAGTGAGCGCAGCTCTGGAGTATAATACAGGATAAGTAATGTAATGTATGTAGACAGTGACTGTACCAGCAGAATAGGGAGCGCAGCTCTGGAGTATAATACAGGATAAGTAATGTAATGTATGTACACAGTGACTGTACCAGCAGAATAATGAGCGCAGCTCTGGGGTATAATACAGGATAAGTAATGAATGTACACAGTGACTGCACCAGCAGAATAGTGAGCGCAGCTCTGGAGTATAATACAGGATAAGTAATGTAATGTATGTACACATGACTGCACCAGCAGAATAGTGAGCGCAGCTCTGGGGTATAATACAGGATAAGTAATGTAATGTATGTACACAGTGACTGCACCAGCAGAATAGTGAGCGCAGCTCTGGGGTATAATACAGGATAAGTAATGTAATGTATGTACACAGTGACTGCACCAGCAGAATAGTGAGCGCAGCTCTGGGGTATAATACAGGATAAGTAATGTAATGTATGTACACAGTGACTGTACCAGCAGAATAGTGAGCGCAGCTCTGGGGTATAATACAGGATAAGTAATGTAATGTATGTACACAGTGACTGCACCAGCAGAATAGTGAGCGCAGCTCTGGAGTATAATACAGGATAAGTAATGTAATGTATGTACACAGTGACTGCACCAGCAGAATAGTGAGAGCAGCTCTGGAGTATAATACAGGATAAGTAATGTAATGTATGTACACAGTGACTGTACCAGCAGAATAGTGAGCACAGCTCTGGAGTATAATACAGGATAAGTAATGTAATGTATGTACACAGTGACTGTACCAGCAGAATAGTGAGCACAGCTCTGGAGTATAATACAGGATAAGTAATGTAATGTATGTACACAGTGACTGTACCAGCAGAATAGTGAGCACAGCTCTGGAGTATAATACAGGATAAGTAATGTAATGTATGTACACAGTGACTGTACCAGCAGAATAGTGAGTGCAGCTCTGGGGTATAATACAGGATATATAGTCAGTGACTCCCCTCCACCTGCAATGATCTTGTGTGTAGCCTTCACCACCTGACACTATAAATATTCGCACATTGTTCCCTCCTTAATGAGCCCTCATGAAATAATCAGCGGCTGCTCGGTTACTTGGCGGCCGGTGATCTGCTCTGAGGTTCTGCCTTTTGGATTTCAAGGGCATTTACTATTTATAAGTGGTGGATCACGAGGGGGTCACTGGCTAGGAGTCCTATAATAATCTTTGTAGGATTTTTGGGGTTATTCTTTATTTTTCAACTTTTTAAACTTTTTAGTTAATGTGATGCTGTAAAAAAACAAAAAATCCAAACACCCCACAGGAAACGGCAGTGAAATGGTCCTGCTGAAATATGCAGCAGATAAGCGGATTGTGAAGGCAGAGTCCAATGTGTCAAGACCACAGCTTTGTCCCTAGTTAACATCACCGGGCCTGGCATGGCCGATACCTACAGGGGGATCATTGTTGGATAGGTGGGGGAGGGGGTGGTACCCCAATTTCTTATCCTGTAGTCACATGCCAAGACCCCTCTGCAGTTTAGTTTAGCCCCTCCTCCCTTAATAGCCTTGCTTTATTTCCAAATTTGTTGCATCTGCTCTTAAACCTACATCTCCTCCAGTCACATCTAAAGCTGCATTCAGAATCCTGCAGGTAAACAGTGAAGACTCAGCCTCTGCATAGAGAAGACTGCACTGTGTTATAAGCTTGCTGTAAGAGGTTGGGTGTTTGGTGCACTGTAGAAGTTGTGGACGCAGCTCTGGCTGTGACTTGAGGACAATGCAAGAATTGGGTTTTTGTTACTGTTGCATGTATTGTCTGGAAAGGGATTGAGCAAAGGGGAATGATCTGTGTATACAGTATACGGGTAGTCTCTGGAGGGGGTATATACTTATACTAATCATCAATGTCTCTGCAGGGACCGGCTCCAGCCTCCTCTCCTCTGTCCGCGATCTGCCCTCCGTCCCCTGGATCTCCAAATATAAAGTGGAGAGACATCTCCAGATCATCTCGGTGTTACAATGGGTCCTCAGCTTCCTGGCAATGGGTAAGTTCCAGTATAGCCAAATGGGGTAGAGCATAGGAGCTCACTTTATGGCTGGTGCTGCAAAGTGGCAAGGGAAATGGGAGATAAAATCTGCTCCGAGTAATGAGGGGTTAATAACCATATCTGTCTGACAGGGGTGGCCTGTACCGTCATCCTCCTCTACATCTTCTGCACCGACTGCTGGCTCATCGCCGCTTTATATCTGGCCTGGCTGGTGTTTGACTGGAATACCCCAAATAAAGGTGAGAGCAATCTGCACCCTGCCAAAATAGTGAGCGCAGCTCTGGAGTATAATACAGGATAAGTAATGTAATGTATGTACACAGTGACTGCACCAGCAGAATAGTGAGCGCAGCTCTGGAGTATAATACAGGGTAAGTAATGTAATGTATGTACACAGTGACTGCACCAGCAGAATAGTGAGCGCAGCTCTGGAGTATAATACAGGATAAGTAATGTAATGTATGTACATAGTGACTTCACCAGCAGAATAGTGAGCGCAGCTCTGGAGTATAATACAGGATAAGTAATGTAATGTATGTACACAGTGACTGCACCAGCAGAATAGTGAGCGCAGCTCTGGAGTATAATACAGGATAAGTAATGTAATGTATGTACACAGTGACTGCACCAGCAGAATAGTGAGCGCAGCTCTGGAGTATAATACAGGGTAAGTAATGTAATGTATGTACACAGTGACTGCACCAGCAGAATAGTGAGCGCAGCTCTGGAGTATAATACAGGATAAGTAATGTAATGTATGTACATAGTGACTGCACCAGCAGAATAGTGAGCGCAGCTCTGGAGTATAATACAGGATAAGTAATGTAATGTATGTACACAGTGACTGCACCAGCAGAATAGTGAGCGCAGCTCTGGAGTATAATACAGGATAAGTAATGTAATGTATGTACACAGTGACTGTACCAGCAGAATAGTGAGTGCAGCTCTGGAGTATAATACAGGATAAGTAATGTAATGTATGTACACAATGACTGTACCAGCAGAATAGTGAGCGCAGCTCTGGAGTATAATACAGGATAAGTAATGTAATGTATGTACACAGTGACTGTACCAGCAGAATAGTGAGCGCAGCTCTGGAGTATAATACAGGGTAAGTAATGTAATGTATGTACACAGTGACTGCACCAGCAGAATAGTGAGCGCAGCTCTGGAGTATAATACAGGATAAGTAATGTAATGTATGTACATAGTGACTGCACCAGCAGAATAGTGAGCGCAGCTCTGGAGTATAATACAGGATAAGTAATGTAATGTATGTACACAGTGACTGCACCAGCAGAATAGTGAGCGCAGCTCTGGAGTATAATACAGGATAAGTAATGTAATGTATGTACACAGTGACTGTACCAGCAGAATAGTGAGCGCAGCTCTGGGGTATAATACAGGATAAGTAATGTAACGTATGTACACAGTGACTGATGTCAGTATCTTATTCCAAATCATTAACCCTTCACAGGTGGCAGACGGTCCACATGGGTTAGAAACTGGACAATGTGGCGCTACTTCAGGGACTACTTTCCTATACGGGTGAGTGTATGGATTTTATATTTGGGGCCATTGGTCTTCCTATATCTGTGACTTGATATCGCTGTGGACTTTGTTCCTCCAGCGTTGCTCCTGTCGGTACAATGTGACCGTGATGGGCAGAATCTTAGATAAGTGTGAATCAGGCTACAGGCAGGTTACAATGTTCAGGTCAATGGAAAAAAAAAAACCTGCACATGGATGGGATCTGTATACTGTCCATACTATGGAATGAACATGGACCACATAATGGACAGGAATTGGACTAGTCCTGAGTTTGGGTTCACGGGTCCATGGAAAAGAGAACAGAGTGCAATATCCAAAACTAGCCATGTTCAGTAGCCCAAGGATTGTGCACCTACACCAGAGCAGCCATCACATGACCAATGAGTTGGGATTACATAAAGGAGTTGTAGTGACCTTGTATATTTGGAGGGGTAGTAATGAGGTCCTCTATGTATGGCTGTACTCACACCACTATATAAACACCAGACCTGCTACTCCAGTATAGAGTAGCCGTGAGATTCTAGTCCTGGCAACCCCTACGGTTGCCCACATAGACTATGCCACTTCCTATGACTACATAGCGCCTCCAGCTGGCGTGTGACTTGTCTGATAACTGCGGGGACACCACCACTTGTTTGTTAGCACTTGGACTGTGAAGAAATCCCCAGGCTGTAGTTATTGTCTTATCTCCGACACTTACGACATTGACCTTTGTCATGGCAGCTGATAGGACACAATAGATACTGAAGACAAGGAGATGATAGATCTTGGCTGACCTCATCACGGAGGCGTCACGTGCCTTCTATTGGGTTTCGGGCCAAGCACGTTCAGACTTTGAGTAATGGCGACTCTTGGACTGCTCTGACCGTCCTATATTTTTCTTCCAGTTGGTCAAAACCCACAACCTGCTTCCGAGTCGCAACTACATCTTTGGCTACCACCCCCACGGTATCATGTGTCTGGGGGCTTTCTGCAACTTTGGTACCGAAGCCACTGGGGTTTCCAAAAAGTTCCCGGGTATTAAGCCATACCTCGCCACGTTGGCAGGGAACTTCAGGATGCCGGTTCTAAGGGACTACCTAATGTCTGGAGGTAAGCGGTGGGCCTCGGGTGAGGAACAATGTCTGTATATATTATCCAAGAAGTGGCCGAAATATTAGGGAACTGTATAAGCAATTGTCCACCTATAGAATGCCTATACATAGGGGTACCTGCTTTTTGGTGTTGGCCCCTTTAAGGCATCAACCTAATCTAAGGACTCCCATAACCCCCCTTGTTCAACATCAGCGAAAAGCGGCTGCAAAACATCTCTATAGGACCAGGCCTATCAACATTATGTATGTAGCCCATTGATTTTAGTGTAAATGGCGTAATACTTCATTTTGCCTGTGGGGGTGCTGCAGGGAAACTGAACCCTTGCCAGGTTTTCTCCTACATCTGATGGCATTCTGTGATTGCTTTGAGCCTCCCTAAAAATAAATAAATCCTTTACACTTAGACTTACGAGGAAGTTTCACCACCTCCACCAACTCTAACTCTTTTGCATCCCTCTATAGGCTCCGCTCCACCGATTCTGGCGCAGTTGGAATTTTTCCTCTAGCCCTTATCGTTCCCGAGCAATCAGTGATTTTAGATTCAGCACCCAAAAAAGCTAATTGGGCTCCCCACTGCCAGGTGGGCGTGTCCCAGACTACCCACGTCAGCCCAGGACTGCTTAATTGAGTGGTAAGCAAATTGGGTGCAGAAACTAACAAGACTGATTGCTCAGGATTGGTAGGTTCTAGAGAAAAAATTCCAACTGTGCCAGAATCAGTGGAGCTGTGCGTATTCAAGGATGCAAAGAGTTGGAGTAGGTTAGAGGTCCCCTTTAAGTACATCTTGAATGGGCTACCAGTCATATTTATCTGCTGTCCCATGGGTAGGTGTTAACATTTTAAAAACGAATGCCTTTCTAAAGACAGTGCCACACTTGTTCACAGGCAGTGACTGGTACTGCAGGCTGGCTAAGGAGCTGATCTACAAAACCAGATAAGTTGTGAACTGTCTTTAAAAAAAAAAAAAAAAAAAAAAAAAAAAAAAAAAAATCTCCAGAAATTCGGTCCTTGGTGCTTTTTTTTTTTTTTTTTTTTTTTTTTTTTTTTCTGTTTCTGGGGAAGCTGAGTGGATCTAGAATATGGAAATTAAACTAAGGATGACAATTGGGATTGTTCTATCATCTGACCCACGAAATGGACAACCCCTTTAAATGGCAGTGCTTATCTATTGATGGTATCTATTGAAGGATGGCTGATAAATCTTTCATCCAGGATTATTGCTGTCCCTTACATATTGGGGAATTGTATTATAAGCAATTGCTCAATAGTGGAGTTTCAATGGGATTAGAAAGTAAGGTTTGCTTTTTTCCAGAAACAGCGCCACCATTGTTCAAAGGCAGTGTCTGGTATTGCAGTATTAAAGTGAAGGTGCTGAGCAGCCATACCTGGCACAGCCTACATGGACAACCCCTTTAAGCACTTGAACCATCAGGTTTGGGGCTTTGATAGGTATTGGAGTCACTTTTCGCACCTTGTTAAAGGGTCCTTCAGCAGGTGACCTCGAACTGTCCCGTTTCCTGTGTCCTCTGGCCGGCGGCTGGTCTGATCATGAAAGTAAAGCCTGTGACATTTCAGACTAAAATAGCCGCCCGCCGACTTTCCACCCGTGGCTTTCTTCCAGTGATTCTCGGAGCATTACATCTGCAGAATCTTGCCAGACTTTGTCGCGTTCTGCTTGACGACTGACTGGTCCAAGGTCACAGAGGGAACGGTCGTAACCTATAGAACAGAGCAATGATTGACCACGGTATAAAGAGCCGGACACAGAGATCTGGGAAATTTTAATTTTTTTTGTTGTGTTGCTAAAAATCCTGACCCGGGGTGTGGGGGAGGGGAGAATCTGGCGGGGGATTACTGGGTCTATAAAAGTTACACCACAGTAATCCCCTTGTAGTCGTGAATTATTCCCAGCAATTCTGTTAATCTAAGGCTAATACAAGATGTCAAGCACCTCGCTGATCCTGCCCCCTACTGGCCAGAAAACCTTCATGGCTAAATGTTCATTTTATTTTTACAGGAATCTGCCCAGTGAACCGCGACACCATAGACTACATCCTCTCCAAAAACGGTACTGGGAACGCCATAGTGATAGCGGTCGGAGGTGCTGCAGAGTCTCTGGACTGTCAACCGGGTAAAAATACCGTCATCCTAAAAGAGAGGAAAGGATTTGTGAAGATTGCAATACAGCATGGGTAAGAAGAAATGACTTGTAACTAAAGGGTTAATGCTGTCTGATCAGAATAGCTATATCAATGTATATACAATAGGGGGCAGTATTATAGTAGTTATATTCTTGTACATAGGAGTAGTATTATAGTAGTTATATTTTTGTACATAGGAGGTAGTATTATAGTAGTTATATTCTTGTACATAGGAGGTAGTATTATAGTAGTTATATTCTTGTACATAGGAGCAGTATTATAGTAGTTATATTCTTGTACATAGGAGTAGTATTATAGTAGTTATATTCTTGTATATAGGAGTAGTATTATAGTAGTTATATTTTTGTACATAGGAGGTAGTATTATAGTAGTTATATTCTTGTACATAGGAGCAGTATTATAGTAGTTATATTCTTGTACATAGGAGTAGTATTATAGTAGTTATATTCTTGTATATAGGAGTAGTATTATAGTAGTTATATTCTTGTACATAGGAGGTAGTATTATAGTAGTTATATTCTTGTACATAGGAGCAGTATTATAGTAGTTATATTCTTGTACATAGGAGGTAGTATTATAGTAGTTATATTCTTGTACATAGGAGCAGTATTATAGTAGTTATATTCTTGTACATAGGGGCAATATTATAGTAGTTATATTCTTGTACATAGGAGTAGTATTATAGTAGTTATATTCTTGTACATAGTAGTATTATAGTAGTTATATTCTTGTACATAGGAGTAGTATTATAGTACTTATATTCTTGTATATAGGAGCAGTATTATAGTAGTTATATTCTTGTACATAGGAGCAGTATTATAGTAGTTATATTCTTGTACATAGGAGGTAGTATTATAGTAGTTATATTCTTGTACATAGGAGGTAGTATTATAGTAGTTATATTCTTGTACATAGGAGTAGTACTATAGTAGTTATATTCTTGTACATAGGAGGTAGTATTATAGTAGTTATATTCTTGTACATAGGAGGTAGTATTATAGTAGTTATATTCTTGTACATAGGAGTAGTATTATAGTAGTTATATTCTTGTACATAGGAGCAGTATTATAGTAGTTATATTCTTGTACATAGGGGCAGTATTATAGTAGTTATATTCTTGTACATAGGGGCAGTATTATAGTAGTTATATTCTTGTACATAGGAGTAGTATTATACTAGTTATATTCTTGTACATAGGAGGTAGTATTATAGTAGTTATATTCTTGTACATAGGAGGTAGTATTATAGTAGTTATATTCTTGTACATAGGAGGTAGTATTATAGTAGTTATATTCTTGTACATAGGAGTAGTATTATAGTAGTTATATTCTTGTACATAGGAGCAGTATTATAGTAGTTATATTCTTGTACATAGGAGCAGTATTATACTAGTTATATTCTTGTACATAGGAGGTATTATTATAGTAGTTATATTCTTGTACATAGGAGGTAGTATATTAGTTATATTCTTGTACATAGGAGTAGTATTATACTAGTTATATTCTTGTACATAGGAGGTAGTATTATAGTAGTTATATTCTTGTACATAGGAGGTAGTATTATAGTAGTTATATTCTTGTACATAGGAGGTAGTATTATAGTAGTTATATTCTTGTACATAGGAGTAGTATTATAGTAGTTATATTCTTGTACATAGGAGCAGTATTATAGTAGTTATATTCTTGTACATAGGGGCAGTATTATAGTAGTTATATTCTTGTACATAGGGGCAGTATTATAGTAGTTATATTCTTGTACATAGGAGTAGTATTATACTAGTTATATTCTTGTACATAGGAGGTAGTATTATAGTAGTTATATTCTTGTACATAGGAGGTAGTATTATAGTAGTTATATTCTTGTACATAGGAGGTAGTATTATAGTAGTTATATTCTTGTACATAGGAGTAGTATTATAGTAGTTATATTCTTGTACATAGGAGCAGTATTATAGTAGTTATATTCTTGTACATAGGAGCAGTATTATACTAGTTATATTCTTGTACATAGGAGGTATTATTATAGTAGTTATATTCTTGTACATAGGAGGTAGTATATTAGTTATATTCTTGTACATAGGAGTAGTATTATACTAGTTATATTCTTGTACATAGGAGGTATTATTATAGTAGTTATATTCTTGTACATAGGAGGTAGTATTATAGTAGTTATATTCTTGTACATAGGAGTAGTATTATACTAGTTATATTCTTGTACATAGGGAGCAGTATTATAGCAGTGCTATTATAGCAGTGGTTATTTGGAGTACATGGGTTGTCATTCTGGTAACTCTGCTACTTATTGCCCTCTTTATCCTAGTAGCGGTAGTTTATACATATAATGTGTTTCTTGGTTTATTATATTTAGCCGCAGGTGGTGTTGCATTTTGGTCTCCGACCTCAGGTCTTCTAGTCATGAAAAAGTACAACCTAGTTCTGTCAGGACATGCTGGGATTTGTAGTATTGCAGCAGGGGGGAGGATTCTCCTGGCCTTCCTATTGCTCTGTATATATAATGTATGCCATGTTTCTTATAGGGCTGACCTTGTCCCGGTCTACTCCTTTGGGGAGAATGAAGCTTACAAGCAAGTTGTGTTTGAAGAAGGTTCTTGGTGGAGATGGCTGCAGAGAAAATTCCAGAAATATGTTGGTTTTGCCCCCTGTGTCTTCCATGGCTGTGGGTTCTTCTCGGCTGACAGCTGGGGGCTGGTGCCTTATGCCAATCCCATTACCACTGTGGGTGAGTGAGACATTATATCTATATGTAACCTCTTACTATACGCAAAGTGCAACACTGTCATCCATCTGTGGATATCCCCAATCCACTTCATATATGATCAGCCTTCGGTTTGGGAAAGTAGGGGAGGTATCACCAGAGTTATTTTTTGGGGGGTAATGGGTAACTTTCTTTGACCCATTCCCTTTAAGGTGGTCTATTTTAAGGGGGTGTTCTATGGTCAATTGGTAGATCATGATGGATTATTTAGACCCTTGAGCCAAAAGCTAATATTCTCCAACCATGATGACCTTTATATATCATTCCTTCTCCCTTCCAGTTGGAGAACCCATCACGGTCCCTAAAATAGAGAAGCCCAGCCAGAAGGACGTGGACCTCTACCACAGCATGTACGTGACCTCCCTGCAGAAGCTCTTTGACAAATACAAGACCAAGTTTGGATTGTCTGAGTCTGATGTGCTGGAATTCAACTGAAGCCCCGGTCAACGATCGATCAATACTGTCCTATTGGAAGGCTTATCTCGAATCCATGACAAGGTGTCCACGAGTCTTCTACATGAGCTTTGTCAGCAACCGAGCTGTTGTCCTTTCAGACTTTTACCTGATAAAGCTCCTTTCTTGGTAATGACTGTATCTGCTCCTAGGACTTATCTCAGCACTTATTCCTACGAGCAGTGAGAATGAAGGGTCTGTATGTAAGGACCGCCTGGCCTCCTTATTTACTACCCAATGACTGGCTCCAGTTATGAGGAAGACCAAGACGTTGGTTCACATCCTCCTGAGATGTCTATTGAATCGCCATTGGGAAGCAAGATGTCCAATACACAATGGATTGTCCTAGGATAGGGTTCTTGTTGGAGAAGGTCCGTGGTCTTGGTAGAACCATAGGCATCTTGCTACAATGTGACCAATCTCTATACTGTGTAAAGGGTATCTTGTAGTATCTGATAGATCCATTACACTGTAGCCATCATTACGTTCAGTATTGTTTAGGATGTGCCCAACTCAAAGATCTTATAGGGGTCTGATCTATGGGTATAAATCTGCACTAAATCCATTTCTTCACCAGGACCTGGGGCAAAGCTGCAATTTCCTGGGTGTCTGGGAGCCGGTGTGCACTGAAAACATTGGAGGTGGTGGGCTAAATAGGTATTGCATTCGGTGAATCATGAGGGTCCCTGAGATCTTAGCAGTAGGTCTCCACTCTAAGATGGGAAAGCCTTCTTCCCTATGCAGAAGTTGGTGCCCATATTAATAGACCCTTAGCCGAAGTCTTCTGTAGAGAGTATACATTCCCCCTGATAAACTCTGATGTCACCAGTCGATCAGATGTCACAAAAAGGTGACATCACCATTTGTACGGTGATGTCACTAGTGACGGGTCCTGTCACTGTTGGCATTGGCTTGGATCCAGTACTCTGCTCCAATGTCTTCAGAGAAGCAGGGCCATAGTGTCTTTAGGCTAAAAAGACTTTGGGTTCCCATGAAAAGCTTCTACAACATGGAGAAATGTCCCAATCCTAGAGTTCAACCACTTCTTCGACCCTACGATTGGTTGACCTTCCATACGTTCACACACGCTACCTTATTCATAATCTTAACGATAAGGGACCACCCAAAACTTCATAAAGAAGCCCTTCTTCTGTGGAGACCCTATAGCCAAGACCTGTTGTGCGGGGTCTACTATACCAGCACATCTTTAGGGTCATTGGGTGGACGAATATGGTAGCAGTTGGTGAGCACTGGTTGATTAAACGTGGTGCAAGAAGACAAGGCTGTGCCTCATTGGTGACAATCATTGGAAAGTTAATGGCGTCCACTCAATGTCAATCTGCTGCTTTAGGCAGAGCAGCCCAAAGCGTGCCATGTCCTGTTAAATTGCTTTCAGATATTTTATAGATCATGGCGTAGCCCATATTGACGCTACCTGTTGCAAAACTACAACTTCCACCATGCACATTCACTCATCTGGAACTCTCCTAGAAGTGAATGGACTGGCCCACCAGAGTAATGAAGGTCCTCCAATGGACTCTAACATGGTCCAACAGAAGACCCTCAAATTGGAAGGGTACAATGGTCTGCTTCCTAGGAGTGGTTGGGACCCAGAATCCCTTGTAGCTGTTGGGGTCCAAGGTCCTGATCTGACACTGAATGAAGTACGCTGGGAGTTGTAGTTGCCCTACACAAAGCCAGTGGCCTCAGGTTACCTGTGAATGTTATACCCTACAAGTCGAAGCCCTATACGTTGACGTCCTCCATAACCAGCACCAGGGATCTGAGTTGCCACATCCTAAACCTCGTCCGTCAGCACAAGGAGTCTTACCGACTCCCTCATAGCACAAGCAATGCAAGTTGGTAGTGAACCTCGATATCGGAGGGTAAAAACCAAATATAATTTTTAAGAAAATTTTTGTTGTATATTTGGTGCCGGGTCCACACCAGCCCCAATCGAGTCTACACCATGTTAGTGCAATGGTTTGGCACAACATAAAAATTGTCTCGTTTCCAAATCTACCGTGCCCAGCGGCAGACTGTGGGGTCATGCTGGGGGTTGTAGTTGGGTAACATTGTTGTGCCGTTCCAAAGCCCAAAAGGTGGTAGGCGACTTTGGTGCGGTGTTCCCGGCCATAGCGACTTCCTGCCCACCATTCAGCTCTATGAATGTCTTTGTAATCTCTGTCTACATGTTGGGGAGGACGACTACTGGGAAGTGCAATTTTTTGGGTTTTTTTACTGTATGATTGTAGAACTTTTTTTTTTTCCTAATGAGATGAAATATTCGCCGTTTCCTCGCTAGAAGCGTTGACGCGACCTTCTTCGAGGATTTGGCGACCTGTGGAGGCTTCTGTCATTATTTCCGTGCCTTGATCTGTTCCGGACTCTGCTATTTTATGGTTTTGCTGTATGATATGCCTCATGTATTTTATTTTTGTACAAGTGGATGTAAATAAATCTGATCAGAGAACTTCTAGAATTTGGATTTTCTGTCTCCTAAAAACTTAATGCAATTGACCATTGCCCATGAATGGGACCGTTAAAGGGGCGAGTGGATTCCCCCTTCCACTCAATGTATTGGATCAGGGGTGTAAGTAGGGAAAACCAGGCCCCATAGCAATATTATGACTGGTGGTCCCAACCAAGCCTCACACTGTATACTGTATACTGACCCCATACAGTAAGGGGTACCTCTATGGGGGCCACAAAAGAGGGCAAAGGCCACTAAATACTGGATTATTCCAACAAGTAACTGCTGATTTGTTCACTTGCCCGTCCCCACTCCTGTCCATGGCCTCCCACTTTGGCCTTGAGGGGGCGCCATATATTATGACCCAGCACTATGCGGCATTAGGACTTTATATCCCAACATTGGGCCATAGTGTGCAGTGGAGGAGGCCATAGACTGGAGGGGGGGGGGGGGATGGGCAAGTAAAAATAAACATACCTGCTGGAATAATCTGGCCAAAAATAGGCTGGATGAGCCCCATAGCAACTGCCGTGGCAATAGTTCCAGCCCTGTATCAGACCCTTAGGAGTCCAGTGGGTGGTTCTAATTGACGGCTCTACATATTGGTTGTCAAACATTGAGTTGGACCGCCCACTGGACACCTGAGCCCAGAAATAAGAAGGTACAAATGACAGTTTTCTGGAGAATAAAAAAACAAACAAACCTGCAAATCGTTCTGTTCTGAGATGAGGCTGCCAGAAGAGGCCACACTGTCCTGGTGACCGGGGGTCTTTCATAGTACAAAAGGCATAGACAAGGTCTACACTACACTAGAGCTAGTCTATGGGAATATGGAGTACATGGAGCTGTATGAATCTGTCTTCAGGGAGCTCCCCCTAGAGGTGGTGGCTGGAATCCAGAAGTTAATATAGCCAAAGGGATAATAAAGTAGAGGAATTTAAGCTCAGAATCCAAGACTGAAGCTATAAAGGCCCTATAGATATAATATGAAACTATGGTCATGTTTACATCATATTTAGATCTATTTAAAGGATGTTTAAAGACTTATTAAAAAGGATGGACATTCATTGGTACCACTTACATTATTCGGTTCAATGATTCAGTTGCTGTCCACTGTGTACATACATTACTTATCCTGTATTATACTCCAGAGCTGCGCTCACTATTCTGCTGGTACAGTCACTGTGTACATACATTACATTACTTATCCTGTATTATACCCCAGAGCTGCGCTCACTGTTCTGCTGGTGCAGTCACTGTGTACATACATTACTTATCCTGTATTATACTCCAGAGCTGTGCTCACTATTCTGCTGGTGCAGTCACTGTGTACATACATTACATTACTTATCCTGTATTATACTCCAGAGCTGCGCTCACTATTCTGCTGGTGCAGTCACTGTGTACATACATTACATTACTTATCCTGTATTATACTCCAGAGCTGCGCTCACTATTCTGCTGGTACAGTCACTGTGTACATACATTACATTACTTATCCTGTATTATACTCCAGATCTGCGCTCACTATTCTGCTGGTGTAGTCACTGTGTACATACATTACATTACTTATCCTGTATTATACCCCAGAGCTGCACTCACTATTCTGCTGGTACAGTCACTGTGTACATACATTACATTACTTATCCTGTATTATACCCCAGAGCTGCGCTCACTGTTCTGCTGGTGCAGTCACTGTGTACATACATTACTTATCCTGTATTATACTCCAGAGCTGCGCTCACTATTCTGCTGGTACAGTCACTGTGTACATACATTACATTACTTATCCTGTATTATACTCCAGAGCTGCGCTCACTATTCTGCTGGTGCAGTCACTGTGTACATACATACATTACTTATCCTGTATTATACTCCAGAGCTGCGCTCACTATTCTGCTGGTGCAGTCACTGTGCACATACATTACATTACTTATCCTGTATTATACTCCAGAGCTGCGCTCACTATTCTGCTGGTACAGTCACTGTGTACATATATTACATTACTTATCCTGTATTATACTCCGGAGCTACGCTCACTATTCTGCTGGTGCAGTCACTGTGCACATACATTACATTACTTATCCTGTATTATACTCCAGAGCTGCGCTCACTATTCTGCTGGTGCAGCCAGTGTGTACATACATTACATTACTTATCCTGTATTATACTCCAGAGCTGCGCTCACTATTATGCAGCAGAAAGAACATGCACAAAGCAATACTGTGCTTCTCCTCTATCTACCTTGCCGTGTGTTCAGACTACATATAAGAGCTTCTCCTTTCTTTCCTCACACTGACCCCTGCAGGTCACACTGATAAACCATTGTACTCCATCACACTGCAGCATGCAGTTAGCGCCCCTTGTGGATTATGAATGTCACAATTTGCTTGTTGCTGGAGTGAACAGACAATTGTTCTCGCCTCTGGAATAGGAGGAGGGTCCTGAATACAAGACCTTACCTCTACTACCTAGAATGCCCTCAGTATATGTTGTGTTGTCCCGCACTCAGCCCCTGTTCTCCTATATACTAGGTACAGCTGGACAAGGGAACTACAACTCCCAGCATACTGCAGTCATTTCTATGTGAGTACCAAGAAGAAGAATGCATGCTGGGAGTTGTAGTTTCACAATGGCTGATGGTTGCTGACCCTGCTGTAGACCTTCAAGTAACATATGTCTAAGAAAAATTCCAAAAATGCAGAAAAACAGAAAAAAATGGAGACAATCCTCCGAGAGACTGGTCTATGTCAGAGCGTTGGCGCCACCTAGGGGTAAACTGGGAAAATATCATGTCAGGATGGGGCACATTTTTGGATATGTCGATGAGGGGCGGAGCTAGAACCTGTGATGTGGACGGGATAGTGGCATTTTTTAATTTTTACTTAAATTTTTGTATTTTTATTTATTTTACATTGTGCCCCCCATAAGGTCATAATAGTCCTAAACTGAACCCCACAGCTGATCTGGGTTCTCTAGGACCCAGCGGCCTTTACAGTTCCCGGCCACTGCTGCATCATGGCAGATCCCATAGTGGGGGCATCCAACATGACATGGCCACTTGTCCAATAAGTGACATCATAGTTACCCAACCGTGCTCACTACCGTGTCATTTTTGGTTCCCATCACATGTGGAAGCTTCTGCTAAAACTTGGGCCGGTTTCTTTGCTACTTCAGGTCGAGACTTTCGCTAAAACTTGCCGCCATTACTCTTCAGTCCTTAGAGTTACTGTAATTGGAGGCTTTTGCTATCCTGAACTGGCCATGGGCTACCGGGATCTCCTACACCTTGCTTTTGGACCAAAGTACATGGATGACCCAGCCAGGTAGGTGGAAGCGTCTTCTATCTATGGACTTGACTCTCTAATGTTCTCTGTTATTTCAAGGCTCTGCTGGATACTCCATATGGCAGAACCAGTCAGTGTCAGACCGGGAATGTAACCAAAGACCGGGACCATTTCTCATATTGGCCCCTGCACACAGTATTATCCCCCATAGTGGCCCCTGCACACAGTATTATACCCCATAGTGGCCCCTGCACACAGTATTATCCCCCATAGTGGTCCCTGCACACAGTATTATGTCCCATAGTGGCCCCTGCACACAGTATTATCCCCCATAGTGGCCCCTGCACACAGTATTATGTCCCATAGTGGCCCCTGCACACAGTATTATACCCCATAGTGGCCCCTGCACACAGTATTATCCCCCATAGTGGTCCCTGCACACAGTATTATACCCCATAGTGGCCCCTGCACACAGTATTATCCCCCATAGTGGTCCCTGCACACAGTATTATGTCCCATAGTGGCCCCTGCACACAGTATTATCCCCCATAGTGGCCCCTGCACACAGTATTATACCCCATAGTGGCCCCTGCACACAGTATTATCCCCCATAGTGGTCCCTGCACACAGTATTATGTCCCATAGTGGCCCCTGCACACAGTATTATCCCCCATAGTGGCCCCTGCACACAGTATTATACCCCATAGTGGCCCCTGCACACAGTATTATCCCCCATAGTGGCCCCTGCACACAGTATTATACCCCATAGTGGCCCCTGCACACAGTATTATCCCCCATAGTGGCCCCTGCACACAGTATTATGTCCCATAGTGGCCCCTGCACACAGTATTATGTCCCATAATGGCCCCTGCACACAGTATTATGTCCCATAGTGGCCCCTGCACACAGTATTATCCCCCATAGTGGCTCCTGCACACAGTATTATGTCCCATAGTGGCCCCTGCACACAGTATTATGTCCCATAGTGACCCCTGCACACAGTATTATGTCCCATAGTGGCCCCTGCACACAGTATTATGTCCCATAGTGGCCCCTGCACACAGTATTATGTCCCATAGTGACCCCTGCACACAGTATTATGTCCCATAGTGGCCCCTGCACTCAGTATTATGTCCCATAGTGGCCCCTGCACACAGTATTATGTCCCATAGTGGCCCCTGCACTCAGTATTATGTCCCATAGTGGCCCCTGCACACAGTATTATCCCCCATAGTGGCCCCTGCACACAGTATTATCCCCCATAGTGGCTCCTGCACACAGTATTATGTCCCATAGTGGCCCCTGCACACAGTATTATGCCCCATAGTGGCCCCTGCACTCAGTATTATCCCCCATAGTGGCCCCTGCACACAGTATTATGTCCCATAGTGGCCCCTGCACTCAGTATTATCCCCCATAGTGGCCCCTGCACACAGTATTATGTCCCATAGTGGCCCCTGCACACAGTATTATCCCCCATAGTGGCCCCTGCACACAGTATTATGTCCCATAGTGACCCCTGCACACAGTATTATGTCCCATAGTGGCCCCTGCACACAGTATTATGCCCCATAGTGGCCCCTGCACACAGTATTATGTCCCATAGTGGCCCCTGCACACAGTATTATGTCCCATAGTGGCCCCTGCACACAGTATTATGTCCCATAGTGGCCCCTGCACACAGTATTATGTCCCATAGTGGCCCCTGCACACAGTATTATGCCCCATAGTGGCCCCTGCACACAGTATTATGTCCCATAGTGGCCCCTGCACACAGTGTTATCCCCCATAGTTGCCCCTGCACACAGTATTATGCCCCATAGTTGCCCCTGCACACAGTATTATGTCCCATAGTGGCCCCTGCACACAGTGTTATCCCCCATAGTTGCCCCTGCACACAGTATTATGTCCCATAGTGGCCCCTGCACACAGTATTATGCCCCATAGTGGCCCCTGCACACAGTATTATGTCCCATAGTGGTCCCTGCACACAGTATTATGTCCCATAGTGGCCCCTGCACACAGTATTATGCCCCATAGTGGCCCCTGCACACAGTATTATGCCCCATAGTGGTCCCTGCACACAGTATTATGTCCCATAGTGGCCCCTGCACACAGTATTATGCCCCATAGTTGCCCCTGCACACAGTATTATGTCCCATAGTGGCCCCTGCACACAGTATTATCTCCCATAGTTGCCCCTGCACACAGTATTATCCGCCATAGTGGCCCCTGCACACAGTATTATCCGCCATAGTGGCCCCTGCACACAGTATTATGTCCCATAGTGGCCCCTGCACACAGTAATATACCCCATAGTGGCCCCTGCACACAGTATTATCCCCCATAGTTGCCCCTGCACACAGTATTATCCGCCATAGTGGCCCCTGCACACAGTATTATCCGCCATAGTGGCCCCTGCACACAGTATTATGTCCCATAGTGGCCCCTGCACACAGTATTATACCCCATAGTGGCCCCTGCACACAGTATTATGTCCCATAGTGGCCCCTGCACACAGTATTATATCCCACTAGCTTTTACCTGCGACTTCGTCTGCGGTGATTTGAGAATTGGGCGGACACAGACGTGTGAAACTGTAAAAGTGCTTTAAAAAGTTTGGTGGGCTAGCAAATGTGATGTGATGTGTTGTATTGTGTATGTCGTGGTACAGACAATGTGATGTGTTGTATTGTGTATGTCGTGATAGAGACAATGTGATGTGTTGTATTGTGTATGTCGTGATACAGACAATGTGATGTGTTGTATTGTGTATGTCATGATACAGACAATGTGATGTGTTGTATTTTGTATGTAGTGATACAGACAATGTGATGTGTTGTATTGTGTATGTCGTGATACAGACAATGTGATGTGTTGTATTGTGTATGTCGTGATACAGACAATGTGATGTGTTGTATTGTGTATGTCGTGATACAGACAATGTGATGTGTTGTATTGTGTATGTAGTGATACAGACAATGTGATGTGTTGTATTGTGTACTGTATGTCGTGATACAGACAATGTGATGTGTTGTATTGTGTACTGTATGTCGTGATACAGACAATGTAATGTGTTGTATTGTGTATGTCGTGATACAGACAATGTAATGTGTTGTATTGTGTATGTCGTGATACAGACAATGTGATGTGTTGTATTGTGTACTGTATGTCGTGATACAGACAATGTAATGTGTTGTATTGTGTATGTCGTGATACAGACAATGTAATGTGTTGTATTGTGTATGTAGTGATACAGACAATGTGATATGTTATATAGTGGAAATCTATATGTAAATGTGAGTGAGTAGAGTGAGGGCGACTCCTGAGGTGACAGTAAGGAGTGTGCAGGCAGGTTGAGGCAGGAAATGCCAGGCAGTGTGTGTGAGTCTATAGCTGGGGCTAGGAGTCCTGCTTTTGTGAGTCTCCTGCTAGGAAGCCATGTTGTTTAGTGGCACCAAAAGTAGCCTGTGACTCAATCCTAAGAGAAAACTATGTTTGTGGAAAATTGCACGCAAATCCATCCAGGCGTTTTAGCGTGATTGAGGAACAAACATCCAAACTCACAAACATCCAAACACACAAACTTTCACACTTATAATATTAGTAGGATAGTGGCCCCTGCACACAGTATTATGCCCCATAGTGGCTCCTGCACACAGTATTATACCCCATAGTGGCCCCTGAACACAGTATTATGTCCCGTAGTGGCCCCTGCACACAGTATTATGTCCATAGTGGCTCCTGCACACAGTATTATACCCCATAGTGGCCCCTGAACACAGTATTATGTCCCATAGTGGCCCCTGCACACAGTATAATACCCCATAGTGGCCCCTGCACACAGTATTATGTCCCATATTGGCCCCTGCACACAGTATTATCCCCCATAGTGGCTCCTGCACACAGTATTATGCCCCATAGTGGTCCCTGCACGCAGTATTATGCCCCATAGTGGTCCCTGCACGCAGTATTATGTCCCATAGTGACCCCTGCACACAGTATTATGTCCCATAGTGGCCCCTGCACACAGTATTATGTCCCATAGTGGCCCCTGCACACAGTATTATGTCCCATAGTGGCCCCTGCACACAGTATTATGCCCCATAGTGGTCCCTGCATGCAGTATTATGTCCCATAGTGACCCCTGCACACAGTATTATGTCCCATAGTGGCCCCTGCACACAGTATTATGTCCCATAGTGGCCCCTGCACACAGTATTATGTCCCATAGTGGCCCCTGCACACGATATTATTTCCCCTAGTAGCCCCTGCACACAGTATTATGCCCCATAGTGGCGCCTGCACACAGTATTATACCCCATAGTGACCCCTGCACACAGTATTATACCCCATAGTGGCCCCTGCACACAGTATTATGCCCCATAGTGGCCCCTGCACACAGTATAATGTCCCATAGTGACCCCAGTACACAGTATTATCCCCCATAGTGGCTCCTGCACACAGTATTATCCCCCATAGTGGCCCCTGTACACAGTATTATCCCCCATAGTGGCCCCTGCACACAGTATTATGTCCCATAGTGGCCCCTGCACACAGTATTATCCCCCATAGTGGCTCCTGCACACAGTATTATGTCCCATAGTAGCCCCTGCACACAGTATTATCCCCCATAGTGACCCCTGCACACAGTATTATCCCCCATAGTGGCCCCTGCACACAGTATTATGTCCCATAGTGGCCCCTGCACATGATATTATTTCCCCTAGTAGCCCCTGCACACAGTATTATTGCCCTGTTGTGGACACCCATAAACAATTGTAATACTTGGGGGTCTTTTCAGATCCCTGAGTATAATCGGAGATCCAGTGGAGGGTACAAACATAAAAAACACTGCTACTTACCTCTTCCTGGCTCCGATGCGGTCCCTGCTGGTGTCGGCCATATTCAATGATGTACAGGACGTCACTTGATCTGGGCCTGTGTCATTATGCACAAGGACGCAGGCCTCGGCCATGTGACGTCAGGGACGTCACACAAGTAGGCCTGAAGCCTGCCTGGAGCCAGAAGAGGTAAGTAAATAGGGCCTGTTACTGGTCATGGCCTATTAAAAAAATAAATAAATAAAACGCAGTGGCTGTCGCCGGGCCCCCTAATGTCCTGGGCCCTGTGGCAGCCGCTACCGCTGCTACCATGGTAGTTACGCCCCTGGTCTCACATATCGTATAACCCAAAGTACTGACACAATCCAATTCTGCAGGGTCTGTATGGAGGAGAGGTCGTAACTACTCTAATCAGTTCCCATACATTGCATCGTGCCTGCATCGGATCGATAAATCCACGCGGTCCACCCTGCCGCCCCACTGTATCCCAAGGAGGAGAAGATCATGAGCACCCTCACCTATGTGATACAAGACCCATGACCTAAAAATTTAATTATACAAATTTTTTTTTTCTGCTTTACATTCTTGATCAATTTTGTAAAGGTTTCCTCTATCATGACCAATCAAATCACTGTCATTGTCATCTGATGCTTCAAAGGGACATGACCCAGCATTTGGGACTCCAGCGATAGGGACAGGGAATAAGTGTCCATAATGGCGCAACCCCTTCAATAATCTCGCCATTCTAATTGTAAATACAATGGTGCCCATTATACCTTAGCAACCTGGCACCGACTTGGTCAAAACTAGCGAGCAAGGAAGTGACTTCAAAACCAATTTTCCCAATTCAGCAAAACCCAAGATTTTTCGAACTTGTCGCCACAAATCATTATTATAGTTCTGTGTTTCTTCAGACCCCAGTGTATAAAAAGTGGAGGCCCAGGGTAGGTGGAGAAAACCAAATAACAGTCATACTCACCTCTTCTGGCATCCAGTGCTCCTTGGTGGTGAAGACGGCGCGTGGTGTGTGATGACATCATGACCATTTATGACATTGGAACACCCTATGTGACCGCTGAGGGCCAATCATAGTCCTCAGTGGTCCCCTGGAACCGATGATGTCACCCGGGAGGCAGGAAAATGACCAAAGACATGTGTGAAGGAGCACCAGACACCATCAAGGGACGTCCAGAAGAGGAGACAAGAGGTGAGTATAACGGCTTACCCTGTTTCCGCGCCTCCCCTGGTCCTCTGCTTATTATAGTCTGGGGTCTGAAGAGACCTCACATAATTATAATAGCACTTCTGCTTCCAACAAAACTGGCAGATGAAACCTTGCAAATATTCGCGAAACAAATCTCACGAGTGTTGCCCATCTCTAGTGTTGAGCTGATCTTGAGATTTCAGGATTGTTTTTAAAATCCGATTTTCGATCATTTTCCAGCCAATCCCAATTGTGAAATTTGCTCGATCGCCCAACCCTAGTGTTGAGCCATAGATATTGGTGTCAGCCCCATTTTTGCAAAATAGATGCTCCCACAGCCCAACAAGGCTTTATTAACAACTGATAATCAACACTTCAGCTCAAGGGTCGGCCGGGCTACGCCTGCATCTGGCAACACGTGATACCCATAACCCTTGCCCTCATCCTCCATGGGCAGAGCTACCCAACGATCCATTCAAGACCCGCATAAATGCCCAATTTTTTTCTGGTCTGTCATGGACCGAGTAATAAAATACCTAAATTTGTACCCTAGTAGTAACAACCCCCATCTCAAACCTGATTCACGTTGCATTGAAGATTCCCCCACCCTAAAAGCCCCTGAGGAGGTTAGTACAAAAGCTGCCCCAAACAATACTTCTCCATACCCGCCTTGCACGCCCTCTATAACACTGGGAACATTTTCCCCGGCCTTCCACAAACTATGGGTTCCCTCTTGACCTTGAAGGGGTTTTGCAACTCCAAATCGATGGCCTGTCTACACAATAGGTCATCAATATTTGATCTGTGGGGAAGTCGGACCCTGCATAGATCAGCTGTTGTAGCAGCCTCAGGGTGCTGCACAAGTAATAGAAACAGCTCAGCAGCCCCATCCACTGCATAGTGGTGGTTCTCAGGAATTGCAGCCTGCGCTCCCTGTTCACTGGAAGCTGCTGTAACAGCTGATCTGTGCAGGGTCCGGGTGCAAGACCCCACTAATTACATACTTGTGGGTAAGGCCCTCACTAAGAAAAATCGTTTTGGGTTCGGAAAACCCCTTTAGCCTATTCTTTGACTCCTTGTCCTTGCTTTTAATACCCTACAAATCACTATCTGGAGTAGGAGCACACCTTTACTTGCACATTCCTGACTCATCTCTCCCAGGTACTATCACCTTATCTTTTCAGCTCTTGCCTCATTTGCCTTACTTAAGCCCCCCACCCCCACACTCCTAATCCCCTCACCCAATTACCTTCCATCCAAAGAACATCTCCCTATTGCTCTCCTATAACCAACTCACTCATAGCAAATCCAATACCAAACTATATTAACTACACTATCTCAGTCTCCGCAGTATGTCTCCTGTCCTCCTTGGGGCCACATGACCCTTGCGATGGTTCCTTACAAGTAGTTCACCTGTCCCTCACTCTTTTCTCCTTGCAGCTGTTGTCAAGTCCTTTGTATGCAGATTTTGGCTTGTTTACCTCTTGTGTTACTTGAACATTTGCATTTTTCACTCCAAGGTTTCTTTGAAGATCTACTATAAACTTAACTAAGTCTGTGAGGGTCTTGGGTGATTGGTGGGAGAAGGTTGGACAAGCAGCAGTTTTGCTCTGTAAAGGTGGGATTATCCATTGTGGATAGGTTGTCATTTTCTTGGAAGTTGGACCTCGATTTTAATGGGGGGAAATGAGTCTTCAGATTCTTCTATTGTCTCCTCATCGCCCAGTTTCACGACGGTGGAGGTGTTGTACAAACCGACGGTAAGTGAGGGGCACTCGTCTCTTTATCTTGATCTGTCGGCCATTATTGATGCCACGCTTTGCACCTTATAGTCAGACCTTAGATCTTACGTGTTTTGCTGGATCAAGGTGAAGGTGAAGCTTCTGGTAAGATTTACGGCCTTCTTTGCTTCAATGCTCCTTTCGAAGCTCGTGACCCTAGGGTGTCTACTAGGGTTGAGCTGATCTTGAGATTTCAGGATCAGTTTTAAAATCTGATTTTCGATCATTTTCCAGCCAATCCCGATCGTGAAATTTGCTCGATCGCTGATCGGGATCTGATCTTTCCCAATCCCTTAACCCTATTAATGATATATACATGAATAGAGTTGAGCCGATCTTGAGAGAACCTCTGACCTCGATCCCGGGAATTGTAATTCTGATCGTGAAATTTACTCGATCGCCGTTCGGAATCCAATCTTTTCTGATCCCGATTGCTCAACCCTAGTGTCTACTCCCCGAGATCCTCAGCTCTTTGCTATGGTCATTTCCATTGTTTTGCTCTATGTTGTCCTTTAGTTATTCTTACTCCTATGAAGTTTGGTTTCTGGTGGGATGTCTATTGGCTGTGGTTGTTTTTTTCGGTCGGTCTAGCTTGAGATCTTGGGTTTCTTGTTTTGTCCTTTGAATTGACGGTGTCGGCCTATTCCCTCCATTTTCTATTTGTTGTTACAGAAAGGTGAATTTTTTTCTCATTTACGGCTAATTGGTAATTCATGGTGTGTAGGGTCAGTGAGATGTTGTCCTTCAGTGATTGATATTTCCACCACTAATGTTCAAGTTTTTGCCCCCATTTTTTGAAGGGATCCTTTCATTAATACTCATTTTTTTCTGCCTATCACGTAGGAATAGCCTTAAGAAAGGTTATTCTTCTCCTACCTTTAGATGTCTTCTCCACGCCGCCATTCGGTATATAATCCAGTTTTCATCAGTATGCAAATGAGTTCTGTCGCAGCACTGGGGGCATCCCCAGTGCTGTGAGAACTCTTCAGCGCCCCCTCCATCTTCTTCAGGAACAGGTCTTCTTCCGGCGGAAGCTTCAAACTTCTAGGGCAAAGCCGACTGCGCATGCCCGCCGTCCACAAGAAAATGGCCGCTTACACAGTATTTTCTTGTGGCTGGCAGGCATGGGCATTTGGCTGCCTGAGGCCTACAAGTTTGAAGCCACCGCCGGAAGAAGACCCGTTCCTGAAGAAGATGGAGGCGTCACTGGAGAGTTCTCTTGTAGCATTGGGGACGCCCCCAGTGGTGTTTGAGCACTGAGGACCGCCCCCAGTGCTGCGAGATAACTCATTTGCATACCGACGAAAACCGGATTAAATACCCAAGGGCGGCGTGGAGAAGACATCTAAAGGTGGGAGAAGAATAGTCTGAGGTTGTTCCAAATTTCTTGGGAAGATAATCTTGTAAAGATTCCGTATTTCATTGGTTCTTGTTTTTGGTGTTTGGTGGCTGGAGGAATGAATGAGAAGTCGATAGTGTGATTATCTGATGACTGGATTTACTGTTCATTTCGAGATTTCCGGTCCTCTTTGGAACATCAGGTCAAGAGTGTGGCCCTTTCTGTGAGTTGGTGAGTGGATTGCTTGAGAGAAGCCATCTAAGCAGCCAAAATTTCAAAGTATGATCCACCTTTGCTTAGAGACAAGTCTGTAACTACTCAAGGCTTCTTGGTCCCTGGAAGACTTCTTTAGAAGGGGTTTGATGGTGGCTTCCTCCGGTAGGTCAGAGAAGATCCCTCTCTGCATAGAACAGATCACTATGTTCTTGATTGCCGAAATGAGCAGGTCAGGACATTCCAGGAGAAATTAGGTCGGGCCTGGGCCTAGTTCACCTGAGCAGGTCAGGACATTCCAGGAGGAGTGAGGTTGGGCCTGGGCCTAGTTCATCTGAGCAGGTCAAGAAATTCCAGGAGAAGGGAGGTCGGGCCTGGGCCTAGTTCACCTGAGCAGGTCAGGACATTCCAGGAGGAGTGAGGTCGGGCCTGGGCCTAGTTCACCTGTTGTTCTACGTAGACTGTGAAGAATATCGGAGCTTGGTCTACTTGGTCAAACTGCAGCCATCGACTTAACATATTACTATCGTTGGCATTTGCACCTTTAACATCTTTTGTTGTTGTTTTTTGGTTGCCATTCTGGATCGCTGAAACTTCGTCCCTAAAGTTATAGGTAAATTTTTCAGTTGTTGTGATGATGAGATATTGGGCCTTAGGCCTCACGAACACAACCGTGTGCAGTGTACGGGTCAATAAAAACGACATGGATGACTCACGGATTGAAATGAATGGGCAGAGCTTCAAATACGGACCACTATAGGAACTTCCCAATATTTTGCTGTTCTTCACTACAGCCGGACACACAGCCATAAAAACTACGACTGCGTATAAGCCCATACAAATGAATAGGTCAAATATCCAATTACGGATAAAAACTATGGTCTTGTGAACGGAGTCTAAGAAAGTGCGGATCGCAGTTTATCAGCTCTATTGAGTGGCTGTGCCCGTCGGTCCTTGCGTTTTCTATTTCTTGTGACAGAAAGGTGGACTCGTTCAAAGTCAGGGCTGGTTGGTAGTTTCTGAGGTGTAGGGTCAATGAGATTTTGATGTTTTCGCCATTGATGTTCAAGTTTCCGCCGCCTTCTTCGATGGATTGGTTGAACCAGGGTGGAATGAAAATTTTGGTGCCTCGGGGAGAGATACCATCAAAAGCAGAAGACACAGATTTGTTGTATTTCGGCACTGGGTGGTTATGGTCTGAAGATGTGTCAGTCTACCCGTGGAGAAGGAGGTTGTTCCAAATTTCTTGGGAAGATAATCCTTTAAGGATTTGTTGGGTCTTTGTTCCGGTGGACTTCCTCTTAGGCCCTGTTCACACGGGGCAAGAGGGGGCAGATTATGGTGCTGAATCCACGTCATAATCCGCCCCCTCACAATGGAGGTCTATGTAGACTTCCAGGGTACTTTTTTTCCGTGAGCAGAAGCCGTGTCTGTCGTGGCAGGTGCATTTTGGCCCGAGAGTGACGCGTCACTCTCAGGGCCAAATTCCGCCAATCTACTTCCCGTATGAAGGGGGCCTTAGGCCTCATTCATACGGCTGTATCCAGACAGCATCTCGCCCTTCCCGTTTGTGATTTGTGCGCCGTCTGCGGTTTTGTTTAATTTTCTGCGTCAGAAACCACCAAAAATTGGCGGAGAGAAAAGTTGGAAGACTTTCCAACAACAACAACAACAACAAATGAGCTTTATTAGCATTACCAAAGAATAAGACATTTGGTGTTGCCAAAGCAAAAGGAGATTGGGGGTGGTGGAGGGGGGGTGGATACGGGGTTCGTGGGTTTGGGTGTCCTTAGGGTCTCGTTCTTGTTTGGGGAGTGTGGGTATTGGTGAGTATGGGGAAGACAGGTGATGGGGGGCTTAGTGGTGTTCGGGTGCTGAGTTTAATAGTCTCTGGGGGTGGGGGGTTTGATAGTCCGTGCGTCTCATCTTCCTCTTAGTTGGTGACTGCTATATGGGGTGGGGTGGTTTGGGGTATAACAGTCCGTGGAGTCTCATCTTCCTCTTGTTTGGTGACAGCTGGACACGTAATGGGCAGCGATCTCCACAGTGGCCTCTTCTTCTCCCAGTAGGATGTAGAGTTTCCTCTTCTCGTCTGCAGATATGAAGTCTGGGATGTGGGCAGAGAGTCTTTGGTAGTAGACGGCCCTCACAGCTGAGTATTTGGTGCAGTGTAGCAGGAAGTGGGTCTCGTCTTCTAGGGCCCCCTGGTCACAGTGCTGGCACAGTCTCTTCTCCCGTGGCTTGTACATCTGTCTGTATCGCCCCGTCTCTATCTCTAGGTTGTGGGCGCTCAGTCTGTACCGGCTCAGGGTCTGTCTGTGCTTGGGGTGGCGTATTCTCTCCAGGTAGGTGGCCATGGTGTAGTCCCTTTGTAGGGATTAGTACACGGTGAGTTTCTTGGAGTTATTTCTACTCCATCGCTTTCAGTATAAAACCGGTGGACCCCTGATATACCCCATAAGGTCTGGTTTGAGACCCCCGCGGACCCAAATAATGGAAACCCACGCGAAAACGTGAACCTAGCCCGACCCGTTATATTTTTACGTACCCATAGATTTACATTGATGCGATATAGAATCAAACCAAAACACTGACGTCTGACTAAACACATTGGAATGAATTGTAGGAGCAGAACAACGGACACACGCCCAAATATTTGACACAAATGGGGTCCGCTCTCTACAGACTTGCAGCGCTTCTTCGTCCATCGATTTTCGACGCAAACCGCGTCAGAGTCTCCAAAGGTAGGTGTGAACGTAGTCTGATAACGCTGCTTCAGTATATCAGCCGTGTGAATGGCCCCATTGCCAGCCAGTGACATGCATGTGGCCGTTATCAGCAGCTTCCTCCGTTGTGCGCCTCCATGTTTATATACACTGACATCACGTGTGTGAGAAGAGGTCACAGCAGTAACAAGCCGGCACCTCAGTGACTACCACAGCGCGTAGTCAGGGACACGCCCCCTCACCGTGTGACTGACAGCACAGACATCCAATCAGATCCTCCATGCCACGCCCCTCTGCCGGTGATTGACAAGTCTGCGCAACCAAAGAAACGTGCCGTAGCATAGCAAACCGCGCTAGCCAATGAGAGAGCGAGATTGTCGTGTGGGGGGCGGGGCGCCGCTCTGTGTTTGTGACCACAGCGGGCGCGCGCCTGAGACCCGGAAGGAAGCGGCGTCATCCAGTCAGTGAGGGAGTGCGGAGCGGACGGCGTCATGAGCCTGCCCGGGCCGGTGAGGGGCAGCGCCAGGGAGGCTCTGCCGGTGCTGGCCCCTGTGGCTATCCCTCCGGGGGTCGGAATGGTGGCTGGACCGCGGTCCCTGCATGTGGAGCTGCACACCCAGCAGGTGAGACCAGCCCGACATCATCCAAATCATCCTCTCTGCACTGTGGGGTAATTCCTCCTGTCAGCGCCGGGCACTGTGGGGTAATTCCTCCTGTCAGTACTGAGCACTGTGGGGTAATTCCTCCTGTCAGCGCCGGGCACTGTGGGGTAATTCCTCCTGTCAGCGCCGGGCACTGTGGGGTAATTCCTCCTGTCAGCGCCGGGCACTGTGGGGTAATTCCTCCTGTCAGTACTGAGCACTGTGGGGTAATTCCTCCTGTCAGCGCCGGGCACTGTGGGGTAATTCCTCCTGTCAGTACTGAGCACTGTGGGGTAATTCCTCCTGTCAGTACTGAGCACTGTGGGGTAATTCCTCCTGTCAGCGCCGGGCACTGTGGGGTAATTCCTCCTGTCAGTACTGAGCACTGTGGGGTAATTCCTCCTGTCAGCGCCGGGCACTGTGGGGTAATTCCTCCTGTCAGCGCCGGGCACTGTGGGGTAATTCCTCCTGTCAGTACTGAGCACTGTGGGGTAATTCCTCCTGTCAGTACCGAGCACTGTGGGGTAATTCCTCCTGTCAGTACCGAGCACTGTGGGGTAATTCCTCCTGTCAGCGCCGGGCACTGTGGGGTAATTCCTCCTGTCAGTACTGAGCACTGTGGGGTAATTCCTCCTGTCAGTACCGAGCACTGTGGGGTAATTCCTCCTGTCAGTACCGAGCACTGTGGGGTAATTCCTCCTGTCAGTACTGAGCACTGTGGGGTAATTCCTCCTGTCAGCGCCGGGCACTGTGGGGTAATTCCTCCTGTCAGTACTGAGCACTGTGGGGTAATTCCTCCTGTCAGCGCCGGGCACTGTGGGGTAATTCCTCCTGTCAGTGCTGAGCACTGTGGGGTAATTCCTCCTGTCACTGCTGAGCACTGTGGGGTAATTCCTCCTGTCAGTACTGAGCACTGTGGGGTAATTCCTCCTGTCAGTACTGAGCACTGTGGGGTAATTCCTCCTGTCAGTACTGAGCACTGTGGGGTAATTCCTCCTGTCAGCGCCGGGCACTGTGGGGTAATTCCTCCTGTCAGTACTGAGCACTGTGGGGTAATTCCTCCTGTCAGCGCCGGGCACTGTGGGGTAATTCCTCCTGTCAGTACTGAGCACTGTGGGGTAATTCCTCCTGTCAGTACTGAGCACTGTGGGGTAATTCCTCCTGTCAGTACTGAGCACTGTGGGGTAATTCCTCCTGTCAGCGCCGGGCACTGTGGGGTAATTCCTCCTGTCAGTACTGAGCACTGTGGGGTAATTCCTCCTGTCAGCGCCGGGCACTGTGGGGTAATTCCTCCTGTCAGCGCCGGGCACTGTGGGGTAATTCCTCCTGTCAGTACTGAGCACTGTGGGGTAATTCCTCCTGTCAGTACCGAGCACTGTGGGGTAATTCCTCCTGTCAGTACCGAGCACTGTGGGGTAATTCCTCCTGTCAGCGCCGGGCACTGTGGGGTAATTCCTCCTGTCAGTACTGAGCACTGTGGGGTAATTCCTCCTGTCAGTACCGAGCACTGTGGGGTAATTCCTCCTGTCAGTACCGAGCACTGTGGGGTAATTCCTCCTGTCAGTACTGAGCACTGTGGGGTAATTCCTCCTGTCAGCGCCGGGCACTGTGGGGTAATTCCTCCTGTCAGTACTGAGCACTGTGGGGTAATTCCTCCTGTCAGCGCCGGGCACTGTGGGGTAATTCCTCCTGTCAGTGCTGAGCACTGTGGGGTAATTCCTCCTGTCACTGCTGAGCACTGTGGGGTAATTCCTCCTGTCAGTACTGAGCACTGTGGGGTAATTCCTCCTGTCAGTACTGAGCACTGTGGGGTAATTCCTCCTGTCAGTACTGAGCACTGTGGGGTAATTCCTCCTGTCAGCGCCGGGCACTGTGGGGTAATTCCTCCTGTCAGTACTGAGCACTGTGGGGTAATTCCTCCTGTCAGCGCCGGGCACTGTGGGGTAATTCCTCCTGTCAGTACTGAGCACTGTGGGGTAATTCCTCCTGTCAGTACCGAGCACTGTGGGGTAATTCCTCCTGTCAGTACTGAGCACTGTGGGGTAATTCCTCCTGTCAGTACTGAGCACTGTGGGGTAATTCCTCCTGTCAGCGCCGGGCACTGTGGGGTAATTCCTCCTGTCAGTACCGAGCACTGTGGGGTAATTCCTCCTGTCAGTACTGAGCACTGTGGGGTAATTCCTCCTGTCAGCGCCGGGCACTGTGGGGTAATTCCTCCTGTCAGCGCCGGGCACTGTGGGGTAATTCCTCCTGTCAGCGCCGGGCACTGTGGGGTAATTCCTCCTGTCAGCGCCGGGCACTGTGGGGTAATTCCTCCTGTCAGCGCCGGGCACTGTGGGGTAATTCCTCCTGTCAGCGCCGGGCACTGTGGGGTAATTCCTCCTGTCAGCGCCGGGCACTGTGGGGTAATTCCTCCTGTCAGCGCCGGGCACTGTGGGGTAATTCCTCCTGTCAGCGCCGGGCACTGTGGGGTAATTCCTCCTGTCAGCGCCGGGCACTGTGGGGTAATTCCTCCTGTCAGCGCCGGGCACTGTGGGGTAATTCCTCCTGTCATGTCTGATCTGCAGCGCTCCTGATAACCTGCTGTGTCTGCTCCGCCTCAGGTCATGGCTGAGACCTGGAGATAAGCTCCATGCAGGGGGGCGTGGCCCAGGGATGTCGGGGTTGTCACGCTCCGCCCCCTTTGGGCCCTGATCTTTGGACCCTCTCGGACACACAGAGCAGACGACCAGACTGTGCAGGATCTCACAGGTCAATGCAAACGTCATCGCTTCCTACACAGCTGGAGGGTTGTTACAGTGTATCACACAGGACCTGCGCAGATCAGCGTGCAGTCATAGTGATCTGTGCGGGGTCCGGTTGTCAGACCTCTGCAGGTCACCAGTATGAAAAAGCTGTTTGGAACTGGAAAACCCCTTTAAGAAGAAATAGGAAGTTGTGGAACTTTTCATTCTAGAGAAATTTAAGGGGGTTTCTCCCCACACACGTCTCTATAGGCGGAAGCCTCCCTTAGGCCAGAGGGGGGGGGATCCTCCTGTTCTGCATCTCTTGCACCTATAGTTATGGCAGATCCTGTTGTAAGTGAATTAGGAATACCCCTTTAAGTCATCGTTGTCATGTGTTGATGCCAGCCGCTTGCCCGTGCCTGGTACTGCCTGTGACCTCACCAGCAGCCGCTGCCATGTGGGCGCCTTGTCCCCCGTGTTGTGGTGCGGGCACCGTGCTGCTTGTACCTATTACCAGAGATGTAATGTTACAAGGCATCGGATTAATAATGGATGAGCTGACAGCGGGCGGTTGGTGCGGCGCTGCCAACACCCCAGGGGGGTGACTGTGCCATTTGTGTTTAGGAAGGCGACGCAAGACAATGATCTGCAATTTTCTATAGGGTTTGTGTTCGTCCCCCTCCTCGGGCCGAGACCTCGCACATCTGCTGTTTGTTACAATGCGGGAGAGATCGACACTGTAACAAACCCTCAGCTGTGTCTAGCGAGGGAAGCATTATTAATAGGTCTCCCAAAAATGAAGTTCTTCAGCAGCTGAGGCGCCTACTATACAGAGCTTCAGCACTAGAGCTTGTGGGAAACTACAAATCCCAACATGCTCCATTCACTTCTATAGGAACGCTCATCCAGTAGCCTGCTGGGAGTTGTAGTCTCACAGCTGACCCCTGATCTATAGACACCGGCCGGCCCTTGCTGCGTAATGGGGAATTTCACAAGAGCAGGAGAAAGTGACCGCAGCAGATTTCGTGGTGACCTGGTATTGCTGAGGACTCGCTGTCTATGGCAGCCCCATAAGGTGCCTCAGATTTGGGCACCCCAAAGCTTTGCCTGTATCCCTGCGCTGCCCTGCGGCCTTATGGTTAATTTGCCCTTTGCTGAGTTGCATATTGTTGTATACTCCATTCACATCCAGAGCTGCATTAAACAATCACTTGGGCTTCTTTCCTCTGCACAAGCCAAAAAGCTACTTCTACCTAAATGCAATACATCAGTGTGCAGCACATTGCAGCTACTGTACTGTCTGTGGCACTGCTCAGGATTGTGAGTGCAGCTCTGGATGTGATTAGTGTAGTGGTGCAGGATATATTTATAGAGGTATATACCCTCTCTGCAGTTGTTACATCACACTCTGTGGTTGGGGCCTGCGCTTATGCAACATCTATAAAGTTTTCCCTCTAGAAGGAAGAGAAGTTCTTGTTTCCTTGTCCCGCTGATGTTGGTTTGTAGAGCTGAGATGGAAGGAAAGATAGATGGATACATGGATGGATAGATACATGGATAGATAGTTGGATAGATAGGAGATAGATATAGATAGATAGATAGATAGATAGATAGATAGATAGATAGATAGATAGATAGATAGGAGATAGATATAGATAGATGGATAGATAGATAGATGGATAGATAGATAGATGGATAGATAGATAGATAGATAGATAGATAGATAGATAGATAGGAGATAGATAGATAGATAGATAGATAGATAGATAGATAGATAGATAGATAGGAGATAGATATAGATAGATAGATAGATAGATAGATGGATAGATAGATAGATAGATATGGATAGATAGATATGGATAGATAGATATGGATAGATAGATATGGATAGATAGATAGATAGGAGATAGATAGATAGATAGATAGATAGATAGATAGATAGATAGGAGATAGATAGATAGATAGATAGATAGATAGATAGATAGATAGATAGATAGGAGATAGATATAGATAGATAGATAGATAGATAGATGGATAGATAGATAGATATGGATAGATAGATATGGATAGATAGATATGGATAGATAGATAGATAGATATGGATAGATAGATATAGATAGATAGATAGATAGATAGATAGATAGATAGATAGATAAGGATAGATAGATAGTTATGGATAGATAGATAGATATGGATAGATAGATAGATATGGATAGATAGATAGATATGGATAGATAGATAGATATAGATAGATAGATAGGAGATGGATAGATAGAGATGGATAGATAGATAGATATGGATAGATAGATATGGATAGATAGATATGGATAGATAGATATGGATAGATAGATATGGATAGATAGATATGGATAGATAGATATGGATAGATAGATATGGATAGATAGATATGGATAGATAGATATGGATAGATAGATATGGATAGATAGATATGGATAGATAGATATGGATAGATAGATATGGATAGATAGATAGATATGGATGGATAGATAGATATGGATGGATAGATAGATGGATGGATAGATAGATAGATAGATATGCTATATAAATAAAATGTATTATTATTATAGATGGATAGATAGATGGATAGATAGATATGGATAGATAGATATGGATAGATAGATATGGATAGATAGATATGGATAGATAGATATGGATAGATAGATAGATAGATAGATAGATACATGGATGGATGGATGGATACATGGATTGATGGATAGATAGAGATAGAGAGATGGTTAGAGAGATGGATAGATAGGAGATGGAGATGGATAGATAGATAGATATGTCACTGGCTGGGGATAATAATGTCTGTTGCACATCTATGGGCGAGTAATAGGTCAGGGGTAGTAACTATTTGTGTAAGGGGTCACCTTGGTCTGCTGTTAGGAGAAATCATGGATCTAAACATACAGATCAGACCTATGTAGGGGTTAAGACTCCGGAACCCCAAAACGTTCAGACCTCAGACCAAACCCCTTAAATTCCCTCAATTCTCCCTAATTGATCAGACCCTATCCCTGTGCTCTTTTCACAAACGTCTTTCCAACCCCAGCCCTAATGCAGATGTGAACCTAGCGCTAGCAACTCCCAGCATGCATTCTTGTTCTGCTGTCTTTGGAAGTGAATGGAGCATGCTGGGAGTTGTAGTTCCACAGCCACTGGAGGTTGCAGACCCCTGAACTAGAATCTAATACCTTGACCAATCTGCAGAATATCTTCTCACCCGTCAGTTCCCGTCCCTGCTAGTTGGCCTAGTTTATAGGCGCAGCCTTATTTTCGCACACTTGTTGACTTTCCTCCGCTCTCTCCAGCTCTGGGATTTCCTTACTGGTAACGTTTTCAGGTTCTGCGTCATTGGGTCATTGTTTGTGCTTGGAAAAGTTGAGCGTGGCCGATAGCAGGTGCCAGGATTCGGGAGCGCTCAGGCCCTGCTGCCTCTCGTCTCCTCCATAGTGGTGTTTTCTCCATTGCTTACCTGATTTTTTGCAGCCGTGAGGTTCTTGGAGGGTTTTGTATTGCTGCAGAAATGGTCAACAAGTAGTTTAAAGGGGTCTTCAGTTGAAGATCAGTCAGGGTCCAACCCCTGCAGAACAGCTGTGATCAGCAGCAGGGGTGCCCCGTGATGGCCACTTCGACTTAACAATCCTTGTTCATGGGTAATGTGGTCTGTCCACCACTTGGTCCCATTCTAACGATTAGGTCTGAGTTGCAGTACCAGGCCTGGTATCACATAACCCCATAGATTTGAATGGGACTGATCTGCTGCTGTACCATGCCAGCTGATCAGCGGGAGTCCTAGATGTTGCCTGTTGATGACGTATCCTAGGCAAGTCCTGGAAAACTCATTCACTTTGTAATTTGCCAAATCTCAGAAGACAGGAGGAGATCCTTCAAGAAAAGTCCGTCTCCTCAGCCTTATGTGGCCCGATGACACCAAGACACTGGAGCAAACCTGCCATTGTGTCGTTTGTCTCCGGCTTCCTCCTGCTGAGCCCGCACATTCCCAGGAAACGTTCCCGTGATCCGGACGGAAAGGTCACCAGAGCTGCGGCCTTGTCTGATCTGCACGTTCTGTAGAGTAGACATAAAATCTATTGCTCCCTGTTATCGGCTGCGCCTGGCTGGTGAGAGATTGTAGTTACTGGTCAGTCTGCTGCTCTCTGTTATCAGCCGCTCCACAATGAGGATAACAGGGACAGGTGAATACCCGGAGGTCGGCCATGTTACGTTATCAAGGGACACCGATGTCCCCAGTGACACCGGCTTTACATAGACAAGGCAAGTAAACATACCTGACTGCTGCAGCGATTACCTGAGGGCACATGGGTGCAGACTGCCCCTAAAAGATGGCACGGGGACAAACCACAAGGACTTGGGCAGTGTAGAGACCGGACTGTAACCCTGAGGGCAGGGGGCTATAGAGACCGGACTGTAACCCTGAGGGCTATAGAGACCGGACTGTAACCCTGAGGGCTATAGAGACCGGACTGTAACCCTGAGGGCAGGGGGCTATAGAGACCGGACTGTAACCCTGAGGGCAGGGGGGCTATAGAGACCAGAGTGTAACCCTGAGGGCTATAGAGACCGGAGTGTAACCCTGAGGGCAGGGGGCTATAGAGACCGGACTGTAACCCTGAGGGCAGGGGGGCTATAGAGACCGGAGTGTAACCCTGAGGGCAGGGGGCTATAGAGACCGGACTGTAACCCTGAGGGCAGGGGGGCTATAGAGACCAGAGTGTAACCCTGAGGGCTATAGAGACCGGAGTGTAACCCTGAGGGCAGGGGGCTATAGAGACCGGACTGTAACCCTGAGGGCTATAGAGACCGGACTGTAACCCTGAGGACAGGGGGCTATAGAGACCGGACTGTAACCCTGAGGGCAGGGGGGCTATAGAGACCAGAGTGTAACCCTGAGGGCTATAGAGACCGGAGTGTAACCCTGAGGGCAGGGGGCTATAGAGACCGGACTGTAACCCTGAGGGCAGGGGGCTATAGAGACCGGACTGTACCCTGAGGACAGGGGGCTATAGAGACCGGACTGTAACCCTGAGGGGTGGGGGCTATAGAGGCCGGACTGTAACCCTGAGGACAGGGGGCTATAGAGACCGGACTGTAACCCTGAGGGCAGGGGGCTATAGAGACCGGACTGTAACCCTGAGGGCGGGGGGGCTATAGAGACCGGACTGTAACCCTGAGGGCAGGGGGCTATAGAGACCGGACTGTAACCCTGAGGGCGGGGGGCTATAGAGACCGGACTGTAACCCTGAGGGCGGGGGGCTATAGAGACCGGACTGTAACCCTGAGGATGGGGGGCTATAGAGACCGGACTGTAACCCTGAGGATGGGGGCTATAGAGACCGGACTGTAACCCTGAGGATGGGGGCTATAGAGACCGGACTGTAACCCTGAGGATGGGGGGCTATAGAGACCGGACTGTAACCCTGAGGGCGGGGGGCTATAGAGACCGGACTGTAACCCTGAGGGCAGGGGGCTATAGAGACCGGACTGTAACCCTGAGGGCAGGGGGCTATAGAGACCGGACTGTAACCCTGAGGGCAGGGGGCTATAGAGACCGGACTGTAACCCTGAGGACGGGGGGCTATAGAGACCGGACTGTAACCCTGAGGGCGGGGGGCTATAGAGACCGGACTGTAACCCTGAGGGCGGGGGGCTATAGAGACCGGACTGTAACCCTGAGGGCGGGGGGCTATAGAGGCCGGACTGTAACCCTGAGGGCAGGGGGCTATAGAGACCGGAGTGTAACCCTGAGGGGTGGGAGGGGGCTATAGAGACCGGACTGTAACCCTGAGGGCAGGGGGCTATAGAGACCGGACTGTAACCCTGAGGGGTGGGGGCTATAGAGACCGGAGTGTAACCCTGAGGACGGGGGGGGGGGGGGGGGCTATAGATACCGGACTGTAACCCTGAGGGCAGGGGGCTATAGAGACCGGAGTGTAACCCTGAGGACGGGGGGGGGGGGGGGGGGGCTATAGAGACCGGACTGTAACCCTGAGGGCAGGGGGCTATAGAGACCGGAGTGTAACCCTGAGGGCGGGGGTGGGGGGGGTGTTACAATGTAACATTAGACTCTCCATGTAGTCACTGAGATAACTTCTCACTTGTAGCCGGTGTTCCCCTTTAATATTGGGATGAATGGTGATTTGTGTCCCCGCCGTCTTTCATCCCAGTTTAATAGGGGGCGCCGCTCTAACAAATCTTTACTTTGTGCGCCGTCACATGATGTAAACCTGACCCCGGTCACATGTTCCAGCTTATTAAACACAAAGCCTCTGGGAATTTGGGTGATACTGGTGCCGCATGACCCGTCCATGTGATGAGGAGGTGGGTGCCGTATCCTATACACCACTGTAATGGGGGAGGGGGTCTCTGTGTGTGGCCTTTGTCTTCTTATTGGTTTGATGTGACGGAGCTATATACATGCAGCAGTATACGGCCCCGCGTCTGTGTAATAAAGAATCAGTCCTGGAGGCAGCGTCGGCCCCCTGGGTATGATGGGAGATCTGCCATCTATCTACTCCCCGTCCTCAGCTGACTTGTGAATAGAATGCCATAGGTAAAGTGAGAACTGACACTTGCACGCAGCTCCAATATGTCCAAGGCTGGACAGGATAATGACAAGAAGTGTTGTCAGAGGGGCACAAGAGTAGCAGATGAAGAGGCTGCATTTGCATTAAAGCTATAACTGTTTCGTTTTCATTTAGCGTCGGCTTCGCCACCTGCGGAGTATCGCAGCCCGGAACATTGTCAGCAAGAACGGCCACCGCCTGCTGGACACCTACTTCACGCTTCACCTGCTCGATGGCGAGAGAATTTACAAAGGTGGGTGCAAGAGATCACTGCCGGGACTCCACAGGGCAAAGGTCACTCCCAATATTGACGGAATTTACATTTCTCTCTCCTTCATTCGCTTTGCAAAAATTAACCCTTCTATTTCTGGAAGCCTCTTTCCCCGCGGCCGCTCACTTCTGTACATGTCGGGGTCCTGCTTGTCGCTTTAGGTTCTTCTCTGCTTTGTCCTGTGGCGGAGACGGAATAGTAACTTTCTTGTCTTTTGTTTCTTGCAGAGTTCTACAAGAGTGAAGTGGTGAAGGACTCCCTGGTAAGATGCTATATACTGCCTGAGTGCTGCGGCCTCTTCCCTGTGCTGACGTCACATGGTAAAGCAGCAGCTCAGTCCCATTCAAGTGAATGGGGCTGAGCTGTAATACCAAGTCCAGCCACTATAGAAAGTGCAGCGCTGTGTTTGGTATTCAGTGAACAGGCCGCAGTTCTCCGCTGAATGCTGCAGCCCTTTCGGCCGCCTGATTTGTGGAGGTCCTGGATGTCGACTCTCCACCTGTCATGTGACCTATCCTAAGGATTGGTCACCAGCATAGATGTCTCAGAAAACTGGTTTAAGTTTATGAGCGAGTCTTTACCCCATTATAGAAGCTGATCCCCCCCCCCCCCCCCCTATCCACGGATGGGGGGGGAGGTCTGACCACTGTAAAATAATACACGCCCCAGTGGTCTTTCATAAACAATGCCCCATTCAATGGGACTGCAATCTCCAGCAGCCCTATAAAAGTGGACGGAGCGCCTAATACAAGTGTCTCTAATTGGACAACCCCATCAGTTCCCATGTGGCCACTAACCTGAGCATGTGGGCTAGTGGGTAATTTGCACACTCATACCCATAGTGCATATCTGGTGCATGCACTCTCCGCAGGTATTTCAGCTCATTGAGGCCCCTTCCCACCAATCTATATCCACAAGGCCTTACACACAGATCATCCCGCCCTGAGAACTAGCTGGGCCTTGTCTAACATGTCTTGTATCCTACAGGGGCTGCTTCTAATTTCCAGTCTGTAAGGAATGTTAATAAAAGCCATGGAGCCTCCTCTTGTAGCCGTACCAGGGTCATGGCCATGGGTGTATGAGGTGGGGTCGTGTACAACACACTGAGCAGTCCTGCTGGGTACAGATAAGGGGGCCGTGTCCTGAGTGCTGTGTCCTCTCTTAGCTGGGATCTATACAGTGGTTATAGGCTGCACGTGTGTAGTATCCTGCCCCCTAGAGGTCACAGGAGCTAATTGCATGGAGAGAAGATCTGTTGTTCCTCTGAAGATAGCGGGGCCTACTCTGCAGAGGTGGGGGGTACAGGAACCAGTTTGTTTCTACACCTTAAAATCTATAAGGTGTAGAGACAATGTCATCAATATAAGGCCACATGTGCCGCCTTGCAGTGCAAACCTGGCCCTATGGAGTTTGTTCTTGACCGCCAGCTTTAGCAGTATGATCCTAGGCCCGGCTAATGGAACTGCCAATCCTTTATCACCTTATATAAATCCTGCAGTGTCTGGAGATGTAAGGTCTGGGACTTGAAGCTTTTAAGAATGTGGCAAGCTGCTTCTCCTATCTTATTGTCGACTCTTTCCTTTTGCAGAATCCAACATGGAGAAGCCTTGACTTTGGACTGATGCCCGACCGTCTGGACGCCTCTGTGTCTTGTTTCATCGTCCGGGTCTGGGGGGGCAAAAATGATAATTATCACCTTTTAATTGAGTGGAAAGTGAATCTGAGTGGACTCAAGTACCTGGGACCTCAGGTAAGAAATGTTAAAAATCTCAGTGTCTTCACTGTATAGCACTCCAGCTGTGGTGAAACTATTTCCAGCATTCTCCAGTCTCTTCTGTAGGAGTTCTGAGGACAGCTGAGTGAGTAAACATGCTGGGAAGTGTAGTTTCACAACAGTTGGCGTAATGGGGGTTACTAATCCCCGAGTAAGACATAGTTTTAAAACTATGGAGAATGGGGGTCACTTATATTGTGGCATTACTGCAGAGCTGTGCTCACTATTCTGCTGGTACAGTCACTGTGTACATACATTACATTACTTATCCTGTATTATACTCCAGAGCTGCTCTCACTATTCTGCTGGTGCAGTCACTGTGTACATACATTACATTACTTATCCTGTATTATACTCCAGAGCTGCGCTCACTATTCTGCTGGTGCAGTCACTGTGTACATACATTACATTACTTATCCTGTATTATACTCCAGAGCTGCACTCACTATTCTGCTGGTGCAGTCACTGTGTACATACATTACATTACTTATCCTGTATTATACTCCAGAGCTGCGCTCACTATTCTGCTGGTGCAGTCACTGTGTACATACATTACATTACTTATCCTGTATTATACTCCAGAGCTGCGCTCACTATTCTGCTGGTGCAATGACTGTGTACATACATTACATTACTTATCCTGTATTATACTCCAGAGCTGCGCTCACTATTCTGCTGGTGCAGTCACTGTGTACATACATTACATTACTTATCCTGTATTATACTCCAGAGCTACGCTCACTATTCTGCTGGTACAGTCACTGTGTACATACATTACATTACTTATCCTGTATTATACTCCAGAGCTGCGCTCACTATTCTGCTGGTACAGTCACTGTGTACATACATTACATTACTTATTCTGTATTATACTCCAGAGCTGCGCTCACTATTCTGCTGGTGCAGTCACTGTGTACATACATTACATTACTTATCCTGTATTATACTCCAGAGCTGCGCTCACTATTCTGCTGGTGCAGTCACTGTGTACATACATTACATTACTTATCCTGTATTATACTCCAGAGCTGCGCTCAGTATTCTGCAGGTCTCCCCCTCCACCCATCTGCTATACCTGTGTAGTATGGCGTCTTGTGATGCCTCAGTGTATAATAATTCTGCTCTTCGGTCTGATATCTCGGTGACTTCCTGGTAACTATCGTCACCCTTTGGAAAGGAAACTTCAGAGCAGTGGAAAGTGTGTAAATAATGGAGGACGGTTTAGCAGAGTGTGTGTGTGTGTGTGTGGCAGTGTTACACCTCTCACGTAGGATCTACAACTCGTCTGCAGTGTTGCTGACACAATAAGTTGTGGTAATTGTGGTGTTACTTCTTGTCTGACCTCCATGTGCTACAGTTTTGACATCTTATTGTGTCAGAGCCGCTATTACCCAAGATCACAACTGAGTCTTGAAACATTTAGATGAAAGAAAAACATTGTTTATAAAATAACAAAAATAGTGTGTATGTGTGTATATATATATATATATATATATATATATATATATATATATATATATATATTATACCATAACTAGATTACAATCCAAAACCGCTCATATAAACTGAGTTTTACTTTTTTATTTTATTTTTTAACTTTGTCTTCTGTACTTGATGCCGGGCCGTAGAGACGGAGCCTGACTGATGTTCTTGTCTTTCCGTCCCATGTAGCTCATTGCTCATGTACTTACAGCTCTCCCCTTCTCCTTGTCTTTTGTCTCCACAGATCCATGCCTGTAACCCAAACGAAATCATATTTGGGCTCAATGACGGTTATTATGGCGCCTCCTTTGAAAATAAGGTAACTACCTGTGGTCACGCCCGTCATCCACCGCCTATCGGTCCTGGGTATTGTTGTGCAGACTCCTTAGTTTGCTACAAGCTTGATAACCTGATGGCTGATACTAGAATGGGGAGGTTAGAAGTAATTCCCCTGGTGCGGCCCGTAGGTGGCGCTGCCTCGGCTCTGGGCCTGTTAGCTGTGACCCTTCATCTTGGCATTGTTGCGGCAGGGGTATACGGAGCTGATAACCTGCTCTGTAATGGCGGTGGCTTTATCTGCTTCCTTGTCTTATTTCATCAGGATAATACAGAACAACGCCGGAATAGTCACCTGCAGGTGGAGCAGAACGTGGTGCGCAACTCCTACGGGCTCTTCTCTCTTCTCAGGTAGGTTCTGCATCTTCTTGAAGCTAATAAGAGCTTGAGACTTCCTTTACACGTTATGGCCTGGCTCTGTTTCCTCCGTGATTGACTTGTCTGCCACTAGGGGGCGCTCATGTCCATACAACACAATTTCATGTCGGTTTTGCACCTTAGCTGGTGGATGGGGTTTCTGCAATCCCGTTTATTCTTAATGGATTTCTATGCAAGCATTGGGCATGCCCTAATAGATGCAGCATTGCCTGACGCCATGTGTCCACCAGCTGGCGCCGTTGCGCTATTACACTACTGCTATGTGCTCATAGGTTGGCGTCTGACAAGAATAATCCCTGCCTCTCTACAACACTTAGACTGAGTGGTTAGAAAGTAGCCGTGGTATTAGAGGGGGTCATGGGAGACAAACAGGGGGCAGTTAATGCACTAGCATGCAAGGCTATGTCAGACTGCACAGACCGTTCAGCACCCAGCTTTCCCAAGCACCAGATGTGCTTAGTTATGTCTTGATGCATCTCATTCCCTGGGAAAAACTGTCTCTGCCCTCTGTGGGTCCTGAATTCCAGTTTTGCCTTGAATCAGCAATATGGAGCCCGTATGTCTGACACATCGGATGAGACGGGAGGAAGATTTGGATTTGCAGTAAGGGCCACTGAGGATCTGAGCTGCAGTGTAAAGCACGAGCAATGCACAGATAAGGAGGTTACATGAAGCCACATTGGTGTTCTTGAGCTACAGGCTTGTTTTAATGATGTATGTCCTTGGCAGGCTTCACCGGGCCCAGTGCGTCATAAAGCAAACCCAGGTGACGGTCCATAGAATTGGGAAGGAGATTGAGGAGAAATTGCGAGTATCATCATCGAGTAATAACCTGGTAAGGATCACGTCCTGCATGCAGATATACCGCAGAGGTCACTTTCCCCTGCAGTGACTGTTCACATGATATTCTATCTGCCTGCGGCCACCACTAGGGGGGGTTTTCTGCCTACAGCAGTATTATGGAGTTCTGAGTATACTGTATTCAGTAAGTTCTCTAGCTCCCTCTAGTGGTGGCAGTGGGCAGACAAAATTATAATACATGTCATACAGACTCCACCTCCAGGTGGTCGGTGCAAGATCTGGCAAATAGTAATGAATGGGCCGATGTCGAGGGAACGGCGGTGCTAAGAGTGTTTAATGTCTTGTGTAGAAGAAGGAGAGCGAATGTTTACGTCTCAAAATCCTGGTGCTGCAAGACGAGCTGGAGAGACAGAAGAAGGTGCTGGGCCGGGAGGTGGAGCTGCTGAATAAAGAGCGCAACGCACTCAATGCTAGATGTGAGTAAAATCGGAAACGCTTAGGCGCAGCAGGATGCAGTAGAGTTTGGCTCGGCTATTATTAGATAGCTGCAGTGACTCGCCCCAGCCACTAGATGGCGACACCGCCATGTGCGTCCAGCTCTGCTCTTCCTATAGTTGGGGTGAGCACTGCGGCCTCTTCACTACTTAAATGCACAGCGCCATACATTGTATAGTGGCTGTGCTTGGTATTGCAGCTCATACCCGTGCACTGGAATATGCGAAAGTCCAAGTCATGTGACCAATGACCAGGGCACCACGTGACCTGTGAACTTTGTGCCAATATTGTATAACCGAAATCTCTATTTATCTTAAGGTAACAAATTTAGCTCACAGTGCGAGAAGCTGCAGAAGAAGAAAGAGTCCCTGGAGGAGTTACAGAAGGAGTGTACGGCGAAGAGGTAATGACCGGTGTATATATCCTCCGTGTAAGGAGCGCCCTCGGGTGTTCACCGCTGGTTGTTACATAAAATCTGATATTTTGTTTTTCTCCCCCCCTCCCCCAGGGAGTCCTTAGTTCAGACAAACGCCTTTCTGAGCTTCCGATGTCGACAGCTTCTCTCTGAGCTTTCCTATATCTACCCCATAGATGTGGTGAGTAACCTGCAGCCGAATCGCTGACCCTCTATGTCCTCTAAAGCAGATGCCAGAGGGGTGAGAAGGTCGTGCCATTGGATATGAATAGCCAGCACAGCGCCATACATTGTATAGTGGCGATGTTTGGTATTGCAGCTCCGTTCCATTCATTGGAATAGGACTGAGCGACTGTACCATGTGACCAATAAAAGTGATGTCGTTGTAAACTGATCTGAGAGGGGCGCTGGGTCTGACCCCGCTGATCACATATCGCTGACCTCTCCTAAGGCGAGATCATCGACATATAAGCCCTGGACAAGTTTAATGACTAAGAACTATAAAATCTAATCTTCAACAATCCCCTTAACTTTTTTGACTCTTCTTTACATTTTGCACTGCTGAGTCCCTAACACTTGTATCTTTCCACAGACTGACCAAAAGGATTATTATATATGTGGTGTGAAGTTACCAAATTCTGAGGATTTTCAAGGTATTGTGAATTGCGTGTTTTTTTTGTATTCTTCATATTTACACCACTGGAACGTTACATTTGTCATATACTGTACCTGTCCTGGAGTTATCCTTATAGAGAACACGAATTGGTGAAGAATTGGAGTTATTAGCCTCTAAGTCATTTAGTGCTCAGGATTCAGAAAACAGGACTGTATGGCTTAACCCGAGCGCAGCTCAGGAAGTAGAGGAGGAAGCTGCTGCTCTAAAGGCTCTACATGTGCTATAACATGGCTACGGCCTGTCCTGGTTTTTCATAGTAAAGGGCTAGAGCGGGCAGAAAGTGTCAAGTGAAGATTAGTGAGCGCAGCTCTGGAGTATAATACAGGATAAGTAATGTAATGTATGTACACAGTGACTGCACCAGCAGAATAGTGAGCGCAGCTCTGGAGTATAATACAGGATAAGTAATGTAATGTATGTACACAGTGACTGCACCAGCAGAATAGTGAGCGCAGCTCTGGAGTATAATACAGGATAAGTAATGTAATGTATGTACACAGTGACTGTACCAGCAGAATAGTGAGCGCAGCTCTGGAGTATAATACAGGATAAGTAATGTAATGTATGTACACAGTGACTGTACCAGCAGAATAGTGAGCGCAGCTCTGGAGTATAATACAGGACGTAACTCAGGATCAGTACAGGATAAGTAATGTATGTACACAGTGACTGCATCGGCAGAATAGCGAGTGCAGCTCTGGAGTATAATACAGGATAAGTAATGTAATGTATGTACACTGACTGTACCAGCGGAATAGTGAGTGCAGCTCTGGAGTATAATACAGGATAAGTAATATAATGTATGTACACAGTGACTGTACCAGCGGAATAGTGAGTGCAGCTCTGGAGTATAATACAGGATAAGTAATGTAATGTATGTACACAGTGACTGTACCAGCGGAATAGTGAGTGCAGCTCTGGAGTATAATACAGGATAAGTAATGTAATGTATGTACACAGTGACTGTACCAGCGGAATAGTGAGTGCAGCTCTGGAGTATAATACAGGATAAGTAATGTAATGTATGTACACAGTGACTGCACCAGCGGAATAGTGACCGCAGCTCTGGAGTATAATACAGGATAAGTAATGTAATGTATGTACACAGTGACTGCACCAGCAGAATAGTGAGCGCAGCTCTGGAGTATAATACAGGATAAGTAATGTAATGTATGTACACAGTGACTGTACCAGCAGAATAGTGAGCGCAGCTCTGGAGTATAATACAGGATAAGTAATGTAATGTATGTACACAGTGACTGTACCAGCAGAATAGTGAGCGCAGCTCTGGAGTATAATACAGGATAAGTAATGTAATGTATGTACACAGTGACTGCACCAGCAGAATAGTGAGTGCAGCTCTGGAGTATAATACAGGATAAGTAATATAATGTATGTACACAGTGACTGTACCAGCAGAATAGTGAGCGCAGCTCTGGAGTATAATACAGGACGTAACTCAGGATCAGTAATGTATGTACACAGTGACTGCACCGGCAGAATAGCGAGTGCAGCTCTGTAGTATAATACAGGATAAGTAATGTATGTACACAGTGACTGCACCAGCAGAATAGTGAGCGCAGCTCTGGAGTATAATACAGGATAAGTAATATAATGTATGTACACAGTGACTGTACCAGCAGAATAGTGAGCGCAGCTCTGGAGTATAATACAGGATAAGTAATGTAATGTATGTACACAGTGACTGTACCAGCAGAATAGTGAGCGCAGCTCTGGAGTATAATACAAGATAAGTAATGTAATGTATGTACACAGTGACTGCACCAGCAGAATAGTGAGTGCAGCTCTGGAGTATAATACAGGATAAGTAATATAATGTATGTACACAGTGACTGTACCAGCAGAATAGTGAGCGCAGCTCTGGAGTATAATACAGGATAAGTAATGTAATGTATGTACACAGTGACTGTACCAGCAGAATAGTGAGCGCAGCTCTGGGGTATAATACAGGATAAGTAATGTAATGTATGTACACAGTGACTGCACCAGCAGAATAGTGAGCGCAGCTCTGGAGTATAATACAGGATAAGTAATGTAATGTATGTACCCAGTGACTGTACCAGCAGAATAGTGAGCGCAGCTCTGGAGTATAATACAGGATAAGTAATGTAATATATGTACACAGTGACTGTACCAGCAGAATAGTGAGCGCAGCTCTGGAGTATAATACAGGATAAGTAATATAATGTATGTACACAGTGACTGCACCAGCAGAATAGTGAGCGCAGCTCTGGAGTATAATACAGGATAAGTAATGTAATGTATGTACACAGTGACTGTACCAGCAGAATAGTGAGTGCAGCTCTGGAGTATAATACAGGATAAGTAATGTAATGTATGTACACAGTGACTGCACCAGCAGAATAGTGAGCGCAGCTCTGGAGTATAATACAGGATAAGTAATGTAATGTATGTACACAGTGACTGCACCAGCAGAATAGTGAGCGCAGCTCTGGAGTATAATACAGGATAAGTAATGTAATGTATGTACACAGTGACTGTACCAGCAGAATAGTGAGCGCAGCTCTGGAGTATAATACAGGATAAGTAATGTAATGTATGTACACAGTGACTGCACCAGCAGAATAGTGAGCGATGTGAACTGACTTTATTGCAGAATTACATATTGCTATGTTTTTTTTTTTTTCTCTGTTAGCTAAAGATGATGGCAGTGTGGCTGTGGCGCTGGGTTACACGGCTCATCTGGTATCGATGATTTCCTTCATACTGAACATACCGCTGCGGTATCCTATCCTCTATAAGGGCTCCAGATCTTCAATCAAAGACAATATCAATGACAAACTTACAGAGAAGGAGAGAGAGTAAGTGACGGCCCCATTTATAGAGTAACTTATAGAGATGTCAGCTAAGGCCTCGTGTACATGGCTGAGGCATACGTGTGTGTGTGTGTATGTATGTGTATATATATATATATATATATATATATATATATATATATATATATATATATATATATATATATATATATATAATCTCACAGAATATCAAATGTGAGCGGTCGTTTCTGCCGATGGTGACTTTGTAGTGCTCAGGCTCACGCTGACATCATGGCCGCCCTTCATTCTGTGCGCTCGGTGTAATGAGAAAATCCATCCAGGTTTTGCAGACCTTATAATTTAATTTTTTATTGGAATTTTTTTTATTTTTTTCACCCATTAAGTCCGTGTGCTTGTAAACGTCAAATTACGAAAAATGAAAATGAAAATTTTTCATTTCTGCCAAAGTATGAAAATTGCCTCGGTCTGGGTGATTGGATAATGGCTTTAGTATGTCGGGGCCGAGTGATGTCGCCATGAGAGCAGATTTATACGGCTCCGTCTTCTCGCCCTCTTTGCCGCCATTTGGCAGCTTTAAACAAGTTCATATTTCGAGGTTGTTTTTTTTGGGAGGGGGGTAACCCTTCGTTTTAAGCAGCCGTTTGGTAGTGTCATTTATAGCCCCGTATACCCTCAGACCTCAATGAAGGCAGAGAAGGAAAAATGTCATTAATAGACAGTAATGTGCAGCCCATATGTCGGCCAATGTGGCAAGAATTAAGAAATTCCTGTTAATTTTTTTTCTTCTTTAATTCCCATAACAATAATTAAAAAAAGAATGTTTATAATAAGTTTAGTAAAATCCAAAGCAAAAGCGAGAACGTGAAGCTCCACATATGTGATGGCTCCCACATCATCACACCAGCAGGGGGCAGTGTGTGTCTATAGCAAAGGTAGGATTGAAGCGTTCACCACGAGGCCTCCATACCCTGACCATCATCAGATCCCTAATTCATTCGGTGCCCCCCCCCCTGTCTGGATGGTGGACATGGGAACTGTGTGAGCTGCTCAATGGCCTTTCTGGACCACTTGACCGCCTATATGCCACCCCCATGTTGTCAATGATCCTTTTGCTCATTCACAATGTCATGGGGTCAATGTGGTGCCATAGACAGCATTGACGTACAAATGGGCGTGCTGTTATAGTCCAAGGAATACGGTATATTGCAAAATATCTCCGGCATCCACTTACTACATGGCGGTCTGGCGGCTGTTACTCTCGCTGGCTGAACTCTCAGCACCGCGCATCCATCATCTTTTTGATTGTCCAGAATTTTTCCGGCTGTTAATATTTAGATGGATGTATTGTGTTTTATCTACAATGTTTGTTGACTTGATGTCAAGTGAGAGGATTGCTGGAGAAATAATAGATTCAGGCCTTGTCCTCCACCCAATACCAATACCAGGAGTCCTGGGGGAGAATCGACTGAGAAGACAGGTGGAGGGAGAATACATTGTGATGTGTGGAGGGGATTTATATACAATCCAGTATATAGTATTCAGCTTTACTGTATAGAGACTTGGGGTTTTACAGTAGTAGGATAACGTAAAAATGGAAAGTTAAAATACAAGTCGGCCATCTATACTACACTACTGTATAGGAAAAGGAAGCGAGGCAGGTACAAGACTATAACTAGTATAATACTGCTTACTATGTACAAGAATATAACTACTATAATACTGCTCCTATGTACAAGAATATAACTACTATAATACTACTCCTATGTACAAGAATATAACTACTATAATACTACTCCTATGTACAAGAATATAACTACTATAATACTACTCCTATGTACAAGAATATAACTACTATAATACTACCCCCTATGTACAAGAATATAACTACTATAATACTACTCCTATGTACAAGAATATAACTACTATAATACTGCCCCCTATGTACAAGAATATAACTACTATAATACTGCCCCCTATGTACAAGAATATAACTACTATAATACTACCTCCTATGTACAAGAATATAACTACTATAATACTGCTCCTATGTACAAGAATATAACTACTATAATACTACTCCTATGTACAAGAATATAACTACTATAATACTACTCCTATGTACAAGAATATAACTACTATAATACTACTCCTATGTACAAGAATATAACTACTATAATACTACTCCTATGTACAAGAATATAACTACTATAATACTGCTCCTATGTACAAGAATATAACTACTATAATACTACTCCTATGTACAAGAATATAACTACTATAATACTGCTCCTATGTACAAGAATATAACTACTATAATACTGCTCCTATGTACAAGAATATAACTATAATACTACCTCCTATGTACAAGAATATAACTACTATAATACTGCTCCTATGTACAAGAATATAACTACTATAATACTACCTCCTATGTACAAGAATATAACTACTATAATACTGCTCCTATGTACAAGAATATAACTACTATAATACTGCTCCTATGTACAAGAATATAACTACTATAATACTGCTCCTATGTACAAGAATATAACTACTATAATACTACTCCTATGTACAAGAATATAACTACTATAATACTGCTCCTATGTACAAGAATATAACTACTATAATACTACCTCCTATGTACAAGAATATAACTACTATAATACTGCTCCTATGTACAAGAATATAACTACTATAATACTACTCCTATGTACAAGAATATAACTACTATAATACTACTCCTATGTACAAGAATATAACTACTATAATACTACTCCTATGTACAAGAATATAACTACTATAATACTACTCCTATGTACAAGAATATAACTACTATAATACTGCTCCTATGTACAAGAATATAACTACTATAATACTGCTCCTATGTACAAGAATATAACTACTATAATACTGCCCCCTATGTACAAGAATATAACTACTATAATACTGCTCCTATGTATAAGAATATAACTACTATAATACTGCTCCTATGTACAAGAATATAACTACTATAATACTGCCCCCTATGTACAAGAATATAACTACTATAATACTGCTCCTATGTATAAGAATATAACTACTATAATACTGCTCCTATGTACAAGAATATAACTACTATAATACTACTCCTATGTACAAGAATATAACTACTATAATACTGCTCCTATGTACAAGAATATAACTACTATAATACTGCCCTATGTACAAGAATATAACTACTATAATACTGCTCCTCTGTACAAGAATATAACTACTATAATACTACTCCTATGTACAAGAATATAACTACTATAATACTACTCCTATGTACAAGAATATAACTACTATAATACTGCTCCTATGTACAAGAATATAACTACTATAATACTACTCCTATGTACAAGAATATAACTACTATAATACTACTCCTATGTACAAGAATATAACTACTATAATACACTTTCTGGCTTCTTTTGCAGGTTTCCTTTGTATCCCAAAGGCGGTGAGAAGCTTCAGTTTGACTACGGTGTTTACCTTCTGAACAAGAACATAGCTCAGGTTTGTCTCTCCTTTTATTACCTGATGTTATTGGTTATCTTCTCCTTATCCTTCCCTTTTGTCTTCATTGTCTTGCTATTCACGTTCATGTATTTCTACAAAGTTCTTGTTATTTGATCATTTGCGTGGACATAGATTAGATCTAGAAATCTGCCTGCTGTTACCACTAGGGGGAGCTTAGAGCACATGGCATACATTGCTGTTACGCTCTGTGTATAATCTGTATATATTAAGCTCCCTCTAGTGGTGGCTATGGGCAAACAGAAAGCTGTCTAGTAATTCTATACTTATTCTGGGGATTTGGAGCAGTGTACCAGGCGAAGCTCAGACCTCCTATTGAAATCTATAAGAGCTTATCAGACTGGTGGAAAGTCACTTTACAGATTTCTCTGCTTCTATAATTGCTGCAAATATAGAACTTTTTTTTTTTCTTGCTGTGACACCTCATCCCACATTGTCTCTGACAGACAGGACTTGCTACCTAACAAATCTCTGATGTGAAGCTGTACAGAGCTGTGTCTGCGGCTCTCTGTTTGCCTTGGACAGTCGCTGTCCTGACACTATCTGATACTCTGGCAATTAGAGCTGGAAACAGGGAAAAATCATCTCTAATTTCAGACAGTTCACCCCCCGAGTTACCGTTTAGTGGAGAGGTAATGGGATCTCTGCACCTGTAGAGCGTGCAGCAGACGGCCTGGACTAACCTCTCTATGAACCCGGGAAGGTGGAATGTGATGATGGTGGATCCAGGGATGTTACTGTCTCCTGACCCCGGATCACCGGAGCAGCCGCTGGCCAGTAACTTGTCCTGCCATGTGCTCTAGTATGGCAATGAGCACGTGATGGGATAAAATGATCTGGACAATCAATTAAGCACCCAGTTATTGGGAAGCCAGGGGACAGTCATTAACCATTGAGCCACTGTATGGAATAGAGGAAGAAGCTCTAAACTTGAGTAGCTGGAGAAGTTGGCTACTTCCTCAGAGGACTAGAAGCCACAGTATAAAAACAAATCTTGAGTAACTGAAGTTGTCTTCCCTTTAAAAGAGCGGTGTTCCAAGTTTTAGGTCACTGGTGGAGACTAGAATGCAGTGTTTTTAATCGGGTGTGTTGTGGATCCAGTAGGTGGTGCTGCCTTGGCTGTAGGAGTCCTAGCTGTGACAGGATAACCTACCAGACCACACAGCTAACACTCCCAGCACCTCAGCACTTTTGGGGTGTTAAAGTAGAGGCTAACTATGCCTCCCCGAACACTAACCTGCCTGTTAGTGTGACCTCATACTAAAATGTACAGGAAGCAGCACCACCTATTGGATCCTTTGACATGCCAGGCAGCCCATGACTTTACCCCCCCAATGCTAGCATTTACCGTGGGTCACCTCCTAATTGCTAATATTTTGCTGTCCTGCGAAAAGACCCTTGATGTCAGTCATGTGACCAGACACATGCAGAGCTAGTACAGTGGCTCTGTGCGTGGAATCTGCTCAGATTCCTGTGGGGCAAGAATATGGGAGAAGCAGAGCTGTGTGTGGTGGAGGAAATGTAGATGTAGCAGTGCTGTGTGTGGTGGGGGAATGTAGATGTAGCAGTGCTGTGTGTAGTGGGGGAATGTAGATGTAGCAGTGCTGTGTGTGGTGGGGGAATGTAGATGTAGCAGTGCTGTGTGGTGGGGGAATGTAGATGTAGCAGTGCTGTGTGTAGTGGGGGAATGTAGATGTAGCAGTGCTGTGTGTAGTGGGGGAATGTAGATGTAGTAGTGTTGTGTGTGGTGGGGTAATCGTAGATGTAGCAGTGCTGTGTGTAGTGGGGGAATGTAGATGTAGCAGTGCTGTGTGTGGTGGGGAATGTAGATGTAGCAGTGCTGTGTGTAGTGGGGGAATGTAGATGTAGCAGTGCTGTGTGTGGTGGGGAATGTAGATGTAGCAGTGCTGTGTGTAGTGGGGGAATGTAGATGTAGCAGTGCTGTGTGTAGTGGGGGAATGTAGATGTAGCAGTGCTGTGTGTAGTGGGGGAATGTAGATGTAGCAGTGCTGTGTGTAGTGGGGGAATGTAGATGTAGCAGTGCTGTGTGTGGTGGGGAATGTAGATGTAGCAGTGCTGTGTGTGGTGGGGGGAATGTAGATGTACCAGTGCTGTGTGTTTTGGGGGAATGTAGATGTAGCGGTGCTGTGTGTAGTGGGGGAATGTAGATGTAGCAGTGCTGTGTGTGTAGTGGGGGAATGTAGATGTAGCAGTGCTGTGTGTAGTGGGGGAATGTAGATGTAGCAGTGCTGTGTGTAGTGTGGAATGTAGATGTAGCAGTGCTGTGTGTAGTGTGGAATGTAGATGTAGCAGTGCTGTGTGTGGTGGGGGGAATGTAGATGTAGCAGTGCTGTGTGTAGTGGGGGAATGTAGATGTAGCATTGCTGTGTGTGGTGGGGGAATGTAGATGTAGCGGTGTTGTGTGTAGTGTGGAATGTAGATGCAGCAGTGCTGTGTAGTGGGGAATGTAGATGTAGCAGTGTTGTGTGTAGTGTGGAATGTAGATGTAGCATTGCTGTGTGTGGTGGGGGGAATGTAGATGTAGCAGTGTTGTGTGTAGTGTGGAATGTAGATGTAGCAGTGCTGTGTAGTGGGGAATGTAGATGTAGCAGTGTTGTGTGTAGTGTGGAATGTAGATGTAGCATTGCTGTGTGTGGTGGGGGAATGTAGATGTAGCAGTGCTGTGTAGTGGGGAATGTAGATGTAGCAGTGCTGTGTAGTGGGGAATGTAGATGTAGCAGTGCTGTGTGTGGTGGGGGAATGTAGATGTAGCATTGCTGTGTGTGGTGGGGGAATGTAGATGTAGCAGTGCTGTGTAGTGGGGAATGTAGATGTAGCAGTGTTGTGTGTAGTGTGGAATGTAGATGTAGCAGTGCTGTGTGTGGTGGGGGGAATGTAGATGTAGCAGTGCTGTGTGTGGTGGGGGGAATGTAGATGTAGCAGTGCTGTGTGTGTAGTGGGGGAATGTAGATGTAGCAGTGCTGTGTGTAGTGGGGGAATGTAGATGTAGCAGTGCTGTGTAGTGGGGGAATGTAGATGTAGCAGTGCTGTGTAGTGGGGAATGTAGATGTAGCAGTGCTGTGTGTAGTGGGGGAATTGTAGATGTAGCAGTGCTGTGTGTGGTGGAGGAATGTAGATGTAGCAGTGCTGTGTGTGGTGGAGGAATGTAGATGTAGCAGTGTTGTGTGTAGTGGGGGAATGTAGATGTAGCAGTGCTGTGTAGTGGGGAATGTAGATGTAGCAGTGTTGTGTGATGGGGGAATGTAGATGTAGCAGTGCTGTGTGTAGTGGGGGAATGTAGATGTAGCATTGCTGTGTAGTGGGGGAATGTAGATGTAGCATTGCTGTGTAGTGGGGGAATGTAGATGTAGCAGTGCTGTGTGTGGTGGGGGAATTGTAGATGTAGCAGTGCTGTGTGTGTGGTGGGTGAATGTAGATGTAGCAGTGCTGTGTGTGGTGGGGGAATGTAGATGTAGCAGTGCTGTGTGTGTGGTGGGGGAATGTAGATGTAGCAGTGCTGTGTGTGTAGTGGGGGAATGTAGATGTAGCAGTGCTGTGTAGTGGGGGAATTGTAGATGTAGCGGTGTTGTGTGTAGTGTGGAATGTAGATGTAGCAGTGTAGTGTGTAGTGTGGAATGTAGATGTAGCAGTGCTGTGTGTGGTGGGGGGAATGTAGATGTAGCAGTGCTGTGTGTGGTGGGGGGAATGTAGATGTAGCAGTGCTGTGTGTGTAGTGGGGGAATGTAGATGTAGCAGTGCTGTGTGTAGTGGGGGAATGTAGATGTAGCAGTGCTGTGTAGTGGGGGAATGTAGATGTAGCAGTGCTGTGTAGTGGGGAATGTAGATGTAGCAGTGCTGTGTGTAGTGGGGGAATTGTAGATGTAGCAGTGCTGTGTGTGGTGGAGGAATGTAGATGTAGCAGTGTTGTGTGTAGTGGGGGAATGTAGATGTAGCAGTGCTGTGTAGTGGGGAATGTAGATGTAGCAGTGTTGTGTGATGGGGGAATGTAGATGTAGCAGTGCTGTGTGTAGTGGGGGAATGTAGATGTAGCAGTGCTGTGTGTATTGTGGAATGTAGATGTAGCATTGCTGTGTAGTGGGGGAATGTAGATGTAGCAGTGCTGTGTGTGGTGGGGGAATTGTAGATGTAGCAGTGCTGTGTGTGGTGCGGGAATTGTAGATGTAGCAGTGCTGTGTGTGGTGGGGAATGTAGATGTAGCAGTGTTGTGTGTGGTGGGGTAATCGTAGATGTAGCGGTGCTGTGTGTAGTGGGGGAATGTAGATGTAGCAGTGCTGTGTGTGGTGGGGGAATGTAGATGTAGCAGTGCTGTGTGTAGTGGGGGAATGTAGATGTAGCAGTGCTGTGTGTAGTGGGGGAATGTAGATGTAGCAGTGCTGTGTAGTGGGGTAATGTAGATGTAGCAGTGCTGTGTGTAGTGGGGGAATGTAGATGTAGCAGTGCTGTGTGTGTGGTGGGTGAATGTAGATGTAGCAGTGCTGTGTGTGGTGGGGGAATGTAGATGTAGCAGTGCTGTGTGTGTAGTGGGGGAATGTAGATGTAGCAGTGCTGTGTAGTGGGGGAATTGTAGATGTAGCGGTGTTGTGTGTAGTGTGGAAATTGTAGATGTAGCGGTGTTGTGTGTAGTGTGGAATGTAGATGTAGCAGTGCTGTGTGTGGTGCGGGAATTGTAGATGTAGCAGTGCTGTGTGTGGTGGGGAATGTAGATGTAGCAGTGTTGTGTGTGGTGGGGTAATCGTAGATGTAGCGGTGCTGTGTGTAGTGGGGGAATGTAGATGTAGCAGTGCTGTGTGTGGTGGGGGAATGTAGATGTAGCAGTGCTGTGTGTAGTGGGGGAATGTAGATGTAGCAGTGCTGTGTGTAGTGGGGGAATGTAGATGTAGCAGTGCTGTGTGTAGTGGGGGAATGTAGATGTAGCAGTGCTGTGTGTGTGGTGGGTGAATGTAGATGTAGCAGTGCTGTGTGTGGTGGGGGAATGTAGATGTAGCAGTGCTGTGTGTGTAGTGGGGGAATGTAGATGTAGCAGTGCTGTGTAGTGGGGGAATTGTAGATGTAGCGGTGTTGTGTGTAGTGTGGAAATTGTAGATGTAGCGGTGCTGTGTGTAGTGGGGGAATGTAGATGTAGCAGTGCTGTGTGTGGTGGGGGAATGTAGATGTAGCAGTGCTGTGTGTAGTGGGGGAATGTAGATGTAGCAGTGCTGTGTAGTGGGGAATGTAGATGTAGCAGTGCTGTGTGTAGTGGGGGAATGTAGATGTAGCAGTGCTGTGTGTAGTGGGGGAATGTAGATGTAGCAGTGCTGTGTGTAGTGGGGGAATGTAGATGTAGCAGTGCTGTGTAGAGGGGAATGTAGATGTAGCAGTGCTGTGTGTAGTGGGGGAATGTAGATGTAGCAGTGCTGTGTGTAATGGGGGAATGTAGATGTAGCAGTGCTGTGTGTAGTGGGGGAATGTAGATGTAGCAGTGCTGTGTGTAGTGGGGGAATGTAGATGTAGCAGTGCTGTGTGTAGTGGGGGAATGTAGATGTAGCAGTGCTGTGTGTAGTGGGGGAATGTAGATGTAGCAGTGCTGTGTAGTGTGGAATGTAGATGTAGCAGTGCTGTGTAGTGGGGAATGTAGATGTAGCAGTGCTGTGTGTAGTGGGGGAATGTAGATGTAGCAGTGCTGTGTGTGGTGGGGGAATGTAGATGTAGCAGTGCTGTGTGTGGTGGGGGAATGTAGATGTAGCAGTGCTGTGTGTAGTGGGGGAATGTAGATGTAGCAGTGCTGTGTGTAGTGGGGGAATGTAGATGTAGCAGTGCTGTGTGTAGTGGGGGAATGTAGATGTAGCAGTGCTGTGTGTAGTGGGGGAATGTAGATGTAGCAGTGCTGTGTAGTGTGGAATGTAGATGTAGCAGTGCTGTGTAGTGGGGAATGTAGATGTAGCAGTGCTGTGTGTAGTGGGGGAATGTAGATGTAGCAGTGCTGTGTGTGGTGGGGGAATGTAGATGTAGCAGTGCTGTGTGTGGTGGGGGAATGTAGATGTAGCAGTGCTGTGTGTGGTGGGGGAATGTAGATGTAGCAGTGCTGTGTGTGGTGGGGGAATGTAGATGTAGCAGTGCTGTGTGTAGTGGGGGAATGTAGATGTAGCAGTGCTGTGTGTAGTGGGGGAATGTAGATGTAGCAGTGCTGTGTGTAGTGGGGGAATGTAGATGTAGCAGTGCTGTGTGTAGTGGGGGAATGTAGATGTAGCAGTGCTGTGTGTAGTGGGGGAATGTAGATGTAGCAGTGCTGTGTGTAGTGGGGGAATGTAGATGTAGCAGTGCTGTGTGTGGTGGGGGAATTGTAGATGTAGCGGTGCTGTGCGTGGGAAGGAAAGTGAATGTTGCATATGGAGGGAGCAGGCTGTGCAGGAAGGAAAATGTGGGGGTGGGGGCAGCAGTGTGTTCAGGGAGGGGGAGGAGACTTAGTCCCAATTTCAGAAAGTTTAAGAATCCCTGCTACTATCTGCGTCTTCCTCAAAGACTGGGGGCAGCAGATCCTCCGACTTCAGTACTTGCAGAACTCCTTTTTCGGTCCCTATCCTTCCCATTATTGCATACATATAAGCAGTCAGAGCACAGTTTAGGTTTTAGGGTTTAGGTGCACTTTTCGGTCCTTTGTAGTCCTCCAGCATGTACACATAATACCGTATGAGGTTGTGATGTTACACCGTCCCTCCTCCCTCCTATCCCCTGCACTCTACTTTATAGTCCGTTGCACAAATCCCTTTCAGGCACATAAACCCCCGGCCTTGGCCGTCTCTTAGACGTAGTACAGCTCAGGTTGTCTTGGCCTCGGCCGTCTTTTCTCGAGGAATATTCACTTTCTATCTCTCCCTGAAGTAAAATGAAGCTCGTAATACAGACTGCCGCCGCGCCGTCCATGGGAGAGTCAGCGAGCTGTAAAGTCCGACGTCTGCTTCTCACGTACGTGAATCATAGTCTGGAGAGAAGAGGCAAAATGAGGGCAGGAGTCTCTTCTGCATCTTCTAGGCCAGATTGGGGGGGGGGGGGTCTTGTGTCCTCAAAGGGTTCTGTATTTCTAGTACATGGTGCACACTGGACTACTGCAAGTGCTTAAAGGGGCGCTAGACCCCTGGAGGTGGCTTGTTCTACCCTTAATATTTCCAGCGACCCAATGGGGTCTGATAGGGTCTCTCCCCCCACGGTGGTTTTGATCAAGCCCCCACCTGATCCTATGTGACGGGTTAATGCCCCTCCTCACGTCTTCTAGAACGTTCTTATATGAGCTCCAGGACGGGAACTGTTTGGAGATAAAAGACAGCCATAAAGTCGAGCGTCTCTCTAAACCCTGGCAGCGCTTCACTTGTCATCCCTGAGATGTCTCATAAACGGCGAGCCGCGGGCAGATAAAACGCACCCTAATGTACCGTATAAATTCCACGGTGGGTTTTATTCCTCCGCAGGATGTTTCATCCTTGGCAAATGTGCAACGAGGGCGTCTAGAAACGCTCCTGCTTGGTGTAATAGTATCAGGCGGACGGAGCCGATAATCTAGTCAGTTTATCCTTCGCCGTTTACGTTACTTGGAAATAATTTTTATGGTAAAATTCCAAAATTTAAAGTGACAGTCACCTTGTATCGGAAATTGCGCCTGTACTGGATCCCCGCCGTCACCACTAGGGGGCAATTTATCACCAATATTGAATCTTTTGCCTTGCATTTCGTTCATTGTATCCCAGGACAAGGCCACAGTTTTGGTCGTGGTTGTGCCTGGTACTGCAGCTCATTCCCAGTAATTTCTGGAGCTTCTGCTGTTGATCACAAGGTGACCTGAAATGATCAAGAAGAAACCTCACAGCAAGTGTTTAGTTTCCCTGCAGTGCCCCCAGAGGTGAAATGAGGAATTACATCAAATCAAATGTAAACCTGTATTGGTGGGTTTGTTGGATCGTTCACTATGTTAACATATGGGGTTCAGAATGAAACCACCCAGCCCCCCTTGGCCATATGGACAGGTGGTGCCCTTTGCTTAACACAAGTTGCCGAAATCATCTTGAGCAGATTAAGACGTTTTAATATCCTCCTACACCAAAGAAAACCCCTTCCCGCGCCGTCTTCTCCTGAGATAATTCTCTGTACTCTCAGTGTCTCCGGGAACCATTTGTCAGTGAACGGCTCGAGTAATTTTCAGGCTTTTCACAGATCCATTGTGTGCAGTGAAGACGTCCTGCCAAGTGCAGCCGGCAGCCATTTATCTTCAGCAATTCCCTGACATATTAGATTATTACACAGAGAATGAGAATTCCTTGGCTGCGGCTCCTTGACGGGAGGGGGTCACGGCCCCATTTTAATCACCGGGTCCGTCCGCTGTGGGGTATTGTGGATGCAGTGAGCTCCAGTCTGCCCTCCTGACTCCAGAAACTCCTTAGTTTTTATCATACTCGGACCGGTCTTGGATAGGGTTGAGCGATCGGGATGGGGAAAGATCGGATCCCAATCGGCGATCTAGTAAATTGTGATCGAAAATTGGATTTTAAAAACAATCCTGAAATCTTAAGATCAGGCTCAACCCTAGTCTTGGACTAAAGGTGAATGACCATAAAGTGTCATCACGCTGGGTTGAGGTTGCTCTGCTGCCGCCATGTTTACATGTATTTACTAAGTCAATCCAGTGTACGGTGCATGGGACACATGTTATAACCTCTCCGTATAGCATGACAACGTGTGAACGTATAAGAGCAGTCTGACCTTAAAACACAGGTTTCCTATAATGCGCCTTACAGGGCTGGAAATAAAACGGATGTTATACATGTAGACTGGACAATGTAAAGATACGTCCGTTTTATCAACTGGCATCATTCGGATAGACTGCGAAAACATACTACACCAGATTTATCACAGTGATCACTAGGCTGTGAAAACCTACTACACCAGATTTATCACAGTGATCACTGTGATAGGCTGTGAGAACGTGCTACACCAGATTTATCACAGTGATCACTGTGATAGGCTGTGAAAACTTACACCAGATTTATCAGTGATCACTGTGATAGGCTGTGAAAACGTACTACACCAGATTTATCACAGTGATCACTGTGATAGGCTGTGAAAACGTACTACACCAGATTTATCACAGTGATCACTAGGCTGTGAAAACATACTACACCAGATTTATCACAGTGATCACTAGGCTGTGAAAACATACTACACCAGATTTATCACAGTGATCACTAGGCTGTGAAAACATACTACACCAGATTTATCACAGTGATCACTAGGCTGTGAAAACATACTACACCAGATTTATCACAGTGATCACTGTGATAGGCTGTGAAAACATACTACACCAGATTTATCACAGTGATCACTGTGATAGGCTGTGAGAACGTACTACACCAGATTTATCACAGTGATCACTGTGAGGCTGTGAAAACGTATTACACCAGACTTATCACAGTGATCACTGTGATAGGCTGTGAAAACATACTACACCAGATTTATCACAGTGATCACTGTGAGGCTGTGAAAACGTACTACACCAGATTTATCACAGTGACTATCAGAGTGATGACTGATAAATCTGGTGTGGTAAGTTTTCAGTTCAACAGTAAATCAGGGCCTTGGTCTACCCCCCACCTACCCATCCATCTTCAAGGCATCCCCTATCCATGTGACCTAGTTAAAAGCCTTACCCCCTGCCCATGTATTACATGGCTGTCCTGTGATTAGAATGGACGCCATGCAATACCACATATCTCCTGCAGAGGGTGCTTTTATCTATTCCACATTGATAAAGTGGTGATCCCATTAAAGCATTGGGTTTCTGGGCTCGAATCCTCCCAGAGCCAGTGTCTACATGGAGTTTATCCTCCTATGAGTTTAGATTGCGAGCTCTTGGGGTCAGGGCAGTCTATCTACAGTACTGGGTACACGATTCATTAACATTCCTGGCGGTGGCGTCAGCGATCCGATCACGTGCTGATTTATAGTCCTAAGCGCCATCTATCTGTCACTGGCTGGCTATGGCGCTGCGCCCGTACTATATAAATATCCCCCTGTATAATTTCCTAATCTGTGTTTTTTAGCACCGGCTATAAATGTTTCATCCCTCAGAACAGTTTATCACTTCCATATGAAGTATGCCATCAGCCCGTGCCAGCGCCGCGGAGAAAACGAGGGCGTGCGTTATATAGACAGGACCTGACGGCAACGTGGAGAGATGACCGCACCGAATATCATTAACAGACAGGGAAGTTATACTACTTAAAGGGCCAGGCGCCTAAAATGTAACACAATGGCTGAGTTATAGCACATAAAGGGGATCCTGATGTCCTCATTAACTCTTTGTTAGATAGTGGCGCCCCCAGACACTGACTGACTGTGCAGGGTACTGCAGCTAGTGAATAGGGATGGTGGAGGGATCGTCTCTACAATGTGTCTTTGGTTTCATTTTCTCTCCTTTTCTCTTCCAGTTAAGATATCAACATTCTCTGGGGACCCCGGATCTACGACAGACCCTCCCTAACCTGAAGGTGTTCCTCGATCAAGGCCTCCAGCCCGAATAGTAAGTTGTGCTTTCTGTCAGGAATATCGGCTATGGTCTGGAGGGGTTACGCCCCCAATAATATCTTAATGTGTCAGACCCTCACCATAGTAATGGGGACAGACTGTGATATCCTGATCAATGGCTCCGGCAACCAGTCTCCATCGGCAGGGATCGCTCCGTACCCCATTACTTTGTCAGCGGAGGCCCCCTGTCACGTTACCGCCCCGGCCACCCCTCTGCTCACACTTGCTCTCATCAGTCTTGCGTATTTCTTGCATTTTTTTTTCACAAAGGCGAGAATAGATGACTGTTTTAGGACTTGCAATGACACAGGTTTGGAGTAACACATCGCACTGTAGACATTTCATGTGGCCAGAGCCCAAGTGCAACATAAGCCCCTTTTATAGCTCTCGCTGCAGTCATGGCAGGGGCCGATCGTAAGGAGGAAGGATGAAAGGGGCTTCTGGCAGAGAAGGGTTCTCATGCCGTATACTGTCACTGCGTGTCTGGAGGGGGTCCATATAGTGAAGATTTACTGACCCCGAACCAGCTGTAGTGTAGTCTGCTACAAAAGGGTTGTTGTAGAAAGCTTCAGAGAGCAATGAGGCGGCTCCTCTGTATATAGAGGCTAGTAATGGCATCAAACACCGTAGTTAGTACATACCGAGCAGTCACTTCATAGGATATAGCAGGAGGGTGTGCTTTTTATAAGGATAACATGGGGGGGAGCAGTTACAAGAACTAGAGTTTGGTGACCACTATTGCTGCTTAATCCTGTTTTGACCAGCAGAATAGTGAGTGCAGCTCTGGAGTATAATGTAATTAAGGGTCACACAGGATAAGTAATGTAGTTGTTGAACATGGCGACTCCAGAGCTGCGCTCACTATTCTGCTGGTACAGTCACTGTGTACATACATTACATTACTTATCCTGTATTATACCCCAGAGCTGCGCTCACTATTCTGCTGGTGCAGTCACTGTGTACATACATTACATTACGTATCCTGTATTATACTCCAGAGCTGCGCTCACTATTCTGCTGGTACAGTCACTGTGTACATACATTACATTACTTATCCTGTATTATACTCCAGAGCTGCGCTCACTATTCTGCTGGTACAGTCACTGTGTACATACATTACATTACTTATCCTGTATTATACCCCAGAGCTGCGCTCACTATTCTGCTGGTACAGTCACTGTGTACATACATTACATTACTTATCCTGTATTATACTCCAGAGCTGCGCTCACTATTCTGCTGGTGCAGTCACTGTGTACATACATTACATTACTTATCCTGTATTATACTCCAGAGCTGCGCTCACTATTCTGCTGGTACAGTCACTGTGTACATACATTACATTACTTATCCTGTATTATACTCCAGAGCTGCGCTCACTATTCTGCTGGTACAGTCACTGTGTACATACATTACATTACTTCTCCTGTATTATACTCCAGAGCTGCGCTCACTATTCTGCTGGTACAGTCACTGTGTACATACATTACATTACTTATCCTGTATTATACTCCAGAGCTGCGCTCACTATTCTGCTGGTGCAGTCACTGTATACATTACATTACTTCCCACTAATCTCTTCTCTCTCCCCAGTGACGCACACCACACTTCCAGTGCAATTCCTGTTCCAAAGAGAGACGCCGGCGGTGCACATGGAGGCTTTGAACCTGGGTATTGCAGTCGAACTCCGACCCCAGAGAGAGGACATCGAATACGCACCAGCTCAGAGACTGAACGATTCCAATACAGTACCTCTCCATCCAGCTACAAGGCGTCAGCGGCGGAGCCCATTGCAATACTGATCCCTGCCACCCCATTAGACAAGGGGAATTTTAGCTTCTCCCTGGATGCCAGCATGGACTCATCCAGAGAATACGGCCTCCTACGTTTTTGTGATAGCTTTAATTGCGACAGTCTAACGACCTCAGACAGCCACGGGCGCAGCCAAGCTGACCGTTCCTTTGATGACTCTTGTGCGGTCAATGGACCTTTTTTGATGAGCGATAGCCTAGAGTTTGTAAGCCAAGGCGTTGCGTGCCCCGTTCACTCCTCCCTAAGCGGCGACCTACACTGTGCCGTGGAACAGGCCGAGGAGATCGTCGGCACCGAAGCCTCAAACTTCACCTCAGGGGATCAATTAGAGGAGTTCAGCAGCATTCCGGTGGACCGCGCCGTGGCCGTGGAGTGCGACGAGCAAGTCCTGGGGGAGTTCGAGGAATTCTCCCGTAGAATATACGCACTGAACGAAAACATGTCTAGTTTCCGTAGACCACGAAAGAATTCCGATAAATAACCGGGCGTTGTACAGAGAAGACTTCGCTTTGCACATCGTTCTCATGTATATCAAAAAAAACAATGAATTGTTTCGGATATTTGCCGATCTCAACCTTCCACTTTCGCCATCATTTCTTTAGATTTTTGTTTTTTTTAATTAAAGGAGCTGTACAAAAATTTTCAGTCTCGACTATGGTTTGGTATTCACTTTTAACGGTGCTGAGCTGCAATACCAGTCACGACCATGGGTAAGGGGGACGCTGTTGGACCTTTTGTAGAACTCCTTTAAAAGCCATACGTATAAAGATGGGCTCACTCGGAAGAATTTGGAAAGGGAATAGAGGCCGTCCTCCACCTCAGACCTCCTCTCCAAATTGCGGCCTTGTAGAAGAGCTGCAATCTCCTCCAAATTGCTCAGTGTGAACCAGAGTCTGGTCTCGTTTTGTGTATACAGCTCCTAGGCAGACTTTACTGTATGTGTATCCATGGTATGAAGGTAGACTTTCCCTTCACGTTCAGCTGGCGGAACAAAATCTTGAGGGCGACTATGTTCGCTATGGGGGTGGCCGTACCCCGCCGTCACATGGCCTGCACCGTTACGTCATAGGAAACGTTCTCTTTTATAATGAGTTTTAAAAGAAATCTTGTACGGATTGGTTTCATCTCCTCCCCGACACGTACACATGCGCCTGCATGCTCATGCAGAATTTATTTTTTTTGTATCCTATTTAGCATGTAGCTAGAAATTCATATCCGGAATTATTATAGTCTGTTTTTTTTTCCAGTAAATGTTACAATTTTTTTTATTTTTTTCTTTTAACCTGCCCTCACCCCTTAGAAAAATTCCTAAATTTGCCGTAAAGTTGAGAGAACCAACGTGGCTGCTCCAAAAAAGTAAATCTCCCTAAGGGGCGGGTTCACGCCTGCGCCCGGTCTCCGCTTTGTGGGTTTCCGTCTTCTGCCCGAGAAACGGAACGGGAACGGAACCCAGCGGTCAGTTTTCAAACCAAATCAAATGAATGGGTTTGCAGAGTGTCCACCCGTGACACAGAACCAGATATAAAATCCTGCATGTTCGACTTTGTGTCCGGTTGAAAAAAAGCCGGTTTCGCCGCGGAGAACAGAAGACGCTCACGGGCGGACACTCTGCAAACCCATTCATTTGATTGGGTTTGAAAACTGACCGCCGGGGTTTCCGTCCCCTGTCCAGTTTCTCAGACAGAAGACTGGAACCTGCAAAGTGGAGACCGGGCGCAGGCGTGACCCCGCCCTAATAGAGCTATTTTTGTTAAAGTATTTTTGCAATTCATAGTAAAAATTGGCCATTCATCCAACTTTATCCCTTGTATGCCCTGACGTTGTCTTTTCTCTTTAGATTTTTTTGGAAATACCCCTTTAAACTCCACCCCTTTTTTTTTTTTTTTTTAAATCCCGATGCTTAGAAAATTAAAAAATTTTAAGTAACTTTGCAATTAATCCTTAAAAAAAAAAAAAAAAAAAAAGTCTTCTGTATAGAAGGCCTATGGTTCCAGACTAAAATCCTCATGTAGTCTGGTCCCTTTCTTTGCAACATATATTAAGTTTCGATAGAGAAGGGTCTTTTTTTTTTTTTTTTTTTAAATTTGCAAAGTAGCTTTATTTTCCATACATTGGATCACTAAAGTATTATGAAGGTGGGCGGTCTCCATGACTTTCCAGGAAGTGCTGGGTGACCTCCTGCCGAAGGTGTATTGACATGTAATGCTCCGGTTCAATATTTTGATGCAACAGTATTATGTATGTGGCAGAATTATTTATGTGAATGGGAAATATTCTGGATTTATAAGCGACGGTTTATTTTCCTATAAATATTCAGTAAAGCATACGTCATTCTGCGTACCGGCTGACGCGTTTCACTTTCTGATGTTTGTCATCTTTTGTGTTTCATCGGTCAGATCTTTCAGTGACGGTAGGGGCAAACGCTTGGACCTGGTAAGGTGATGGTGGTGGTTTTTAGGAGTCCCTCGCAACCCCTGACAAATCAGTGGTGGTGTGGTATGTTCCCCCTCCCCCTCCCCGTCTCAAAATTTACATACATACAACCATCCACTTTCACGGTAATATCTCTGCCGCTTCTGACTACAGAGGGTTTGTAGTCTGTAACCAGTCTGTAAATCAAGTGGGTGGATTTCAAAGTTTTTAAAATTATAAAATCTTCAAATTTTTTTGGAATTAATATCTTTAAATTAGAATTCTAAATTTCGAAAAAAAAATTTATAACTACCCCAATAATGACTATGTTGTGTCGTCTGTGTGCGTCTGGCATCATAAACGCCATTATACGATTCGTTCAATCAATCTGCTCCCATAGACCAAAAACTTTTCTCGCTCCGGTGTTGGACCTTGCAAATCCCATCAATCACCGGCACAAACATTGGCGGGTTGCTGTCATCTCCTACACAATGTCTTATAGTGCGGCTTTCAAAAGGGGTTGTCTAGATCACCATGGTACCTGCCGTCTCCAAAATGCTATGTCAGGCTGTCGTCGGCTCAAAGGCCGGATATCATTTATCGCTAGAGTCTCCATTTACTGTCTAAAAATAAAAAAAAAATTGTAAAGTCTTAGAATTCTTAATCGCGATCTGGTTTCCTAGGTTGGCTCGTCTCTTGTGGCTGGAGAACGGTATGACGCCTGAAGAAGGGTTCAAATTGATCTCCGAAATGTTACAATGATCCAAAAAAATTTCCCAATTGTACGACTTGTACAAAAATAAAAACGGAAAATCTTAAGGACCTTGAAGTCGATAGGCCAAACCACCACGACAACGTCTTCCTACATCAATGCTTGTCCACCAAAATCTTGTCCCGAATCTGATGCCAAAACCCCAGTTCACAAAGAACAATCTCTTTCCTGACCTGGTGGTTGGGAGTAAATCCGTGTGTTTCCATCTCTGCCATACTAGGCCACGATATTGAGGTTGTCCCCTGTACTGGCCACAGCCACCTTTTAAGGAAGCGACCACTTGTCAACGTTTCGTCACTGTCTCTACTTGACAATGTTTTGTCTTATCCTTGACTTCAAACCGGCTGAGCTCTGACTTGGCCTACTCTCTTTCCATCTGGTAATTTTTTGCTTTTGGACCAACCCCCAAAAACTTTATCACCACCCCAGTTCAGAACACTAAGATATGACCATCCATGGTCTAGAGGGAGATGGTGAGTTGAATTAACCGTACCTGGCTCTCTGTAGACCTCAATAAAACCTTCTCGACTGCTTGGCATGTTCTCGCCCCTCCCGATCTGCAGCTTGAAACTTATATTCCCGACCAAGGGGTGAAGATGCCCCCAAACTCATCGATACGTTATACTGGAAGACACAACTGCTTCTATAATCTACCCAACTTCATCCATATGGTTTAGTACCAGTTGTATGTGGGGCCTTGGTGGAAAAAAAATTTTTCCCTAAATTTTTTTTCTCCAAAAAGTTCAATTTTTTCGATTACCGGTTCGGAGTTGACCTGTAACGCAACGTTTGGAACTGTATGCAATGTACTTTTCTCGATCGGCCAATCTGTGACTTGAGCAGATATCTTTTTGTAAATTTTTTGTTGGTACCTTCGAAGTATATTTTTTTTTTTTTTTTTTTTAACTAAAAAAGTTGAGTTAAGCTCCGGAACACTCTGAAGATCGTTTCCAAAAGCAGCGGCAGTCGGGTCACGCGGGGTCTGCAGGCGGATTCTGTAACGTTTCATCCCTGCTGACATTTTTGGATTTATTTTGAGACTGTCCATTTTTCGGTTAAATGGACCACAATAAAGATTTCCCGGCAACGTCCAAGAAGCCGTAACCGGGAACGTCAGTAGAAAATGATGTTTACCCGTCGTGTCAGAGCCGATTTAGAAAACGGGAGAATACAATCCAGCAGCGGCGGAGTTACGGGCCCGCTCGGATGAAAGACTTTTCTTGCCTTCTTCGAAACTCTATATGAGATCAGCGAATTTTCAGTCGTGTTGTTTCAAGGTGATGAACAAATACTCTGTCGTGTTTGGGCTGGCAGCCGGAGATGGGGAGAAGTTTCTGGAAATCTTACCTCAGTTACTGATGTGTTGGGGTCGGCCGAGAACTTGTAGAAAACCGGACGTGATCCAACCCGTGTCAAAAAGCAGAAGAAGCTTATGGTGCGGTAGAACATGTGCCCCGGGATCAAGGAATAAAACTGCTCAGTATTTACTGGCTAAAGAATGTAAGGAAAGGAAGACAAATAGGGTAGAAAAATATTTTAAGAGGAATGAAAGGATCGGAGGAGGGTCCGCGGGTGACTGAAATACTGCAGTTAGAGGAAGCAGATGAGCCGAAACTAAGTCACCAAGAACTCGAAACTTACTATATACATAGGGGCAGTATTATAGTAGTTATATTCTTGTACATAGGGGGCAGTATTATAGTAGTTATATTCTTGTACATAGGAGTAGTATTATAGTAGTTATATTCTTGTACATAGGAGGTAGTATTATAGTAGTTATATTCTTGTACATAGGAGCAGTATTATAGTAGTTATATTCTTGTACATAGGGGGCAGTATTATAGTAGTTATAGTCTTGTACATAGGAGTAGTATTATAGTAGTTATAGTCTTGTACATAGGAGCAGTATTATAGTAGTTATAGTCTTGTACATAGGAGCAGTATTATAGTAGTTATATTCTTGTACATAGGAGCAGTATTATAGTAGTTATAGTCTTGTACATAGGAGTAGTATTATAGTAATTATATTCTTGTACATAGGAGTAGTATTATAGTAGTTATATTCTTGTACATAGGATTAGTATTATAGTAGTTATATTCTTATACATAGGGGCAGTATTATAGTAGTTATATTCTTGTACATAGGAGTAGTATTATAGTAGTTATAGTCTTGTACATAGGAGGTAGTATTATAGTAGTTATAGTCTTGTACATAGGAGCAGTATTATAGTAGTTATAGTCTTGTACATAGGAGGTAGTATTATAGTAGTTATAGTCTTGTACATAGGATTAGTATTATAGTAGTTATAGTCTTGTACATAGGAGTAGTATTATAGTAGTTATAGTCTTGTACATAGGAGTAGTATTATAGTAATTATATTCTTGTACATAGGAGTAGTATTATAGTAGTTATAGTCTTGTACATAGGAGGTAGTATTATAGTAGTTATAGTCTTATACATAGGGGCAGTATTATAGTAGTTATATTCTTGTACATAGGAGTAGTATTATAGTAGTTATATTCTTGTACATAGGAGGTAGTATTATAGTAGTTATAGTCTTGTACATAGGAGGTAGTATTATAGTAGTTATAGTCTTGTACATAGGGGCAGTATTATAGTAGTTATAGTCTTGTACATAGGGGGCAGTATTATAGTAGTTATAGTCTTGTACATAGGAGTAGTATTCTAGTAGTTATATTCTTGTACATAGGAGTAGTATTATAGTAGTTATAGTCTTGTACATAGGAGCAGTATTATAGTAGTTATACTCTTGTACATAGGAGCAGTATTATAGTAGTTATATTCTTGTACATAGGAGGTAGTATTATAGTAGTTATATTCTTGTACATACAGTGGGGCAAAAAAGTATTTAGTCAGTCACCAATAGTGCAAGTTCCACCACTTAAAAAGATGAGAGGCGTCTGTAATTTACATCATAGGTAGACCTCAACTATGAGAGACAAAATGAGAAAACAAATCCAGAAAATCACATTGTCTGATTTTGTAAGAATTTATTTGCAAATTATGGTGGAAAATAAGTATTTGGTCACCTACAAACAATCAAGATTTCTGGCTCTCACAGACCTGTAACTTCTTCTTTAAGAGTCTCCTCTTTCCTCCACTCATTACCTGTAGTAATGGCACCTGTTTGAACTTATCAGTATAAAAAGACACCTGTGCACACCCTCAAACAGTCAGACTCCAAACTCCACTATGGTGAAGACCAAAGAGCTGTCAAAGGACACCAGAAACAAAATTGTAGCCCTGGGAAGACTGAATCTGCAATAGGCAACCAGCTTGGATTGGAGCAAAAATCCCAGAACCACGCGGGGGGACCTAGTGAATGAACTGCAGAGAGCTGGGACCAATGTAACAAAGCCTACCATCAGTAACACACTACGCCGCCAGGGACTCAGATCCTGCAGTGCCAGACGTGTCCCACTGCTTAAGCCAGTACATGTCCGGGCCCGTCTGAAGTTTGCTAGAGAGCATTTGGATGATCCAGAAGAGTATTGGGAGAATGTCCTATGGTCTCATGAAACCAAACTGGAACTGTTTGGTAGAAACACAACTTTTCGTGTTTGGAGGAAAAAGAATACTGAGTTGCATCCAAACACCATACCTACTGTAAAGCATGGGGGTGGAAACATCATGCTTTGGGGCTGTTTCTCTGCAAAGGGGCCAGGACGACTGATCCGGGTACATGAAAGAATGAATGGGGCCATGTATCGTGAGATTTTGAGTGCAAACCTCCTTCCATCACCAAGGGCATTGAAGATGAAACGTGGCTGGGTCTTTCAACATGACAATGATCCAAAACACACCGCCAGGGCAAAGAAGGAGTGGCTTTGTAAGAAGCATTTGAAGGTCCTGGAGTGGCCTAGCCAGTCTCCAGATCTCAACCCTATAGAAAACCTTTGGAGCCCCAAAACATCACTGCTCTAGAGGAGATCTGCATGGAGGAATGGGCCAACATACCAGAAACAGTGTGTGCCAACCTTGTGAAGACTTACAGAAAACGTTTGACCTCTGTCATTGCCAACAAAGGAGAGAGAACAAAGTATTGAGATGAAATTTTGTTACTGACCAAATACTTATTTTCCACCATAATTTGCAAATAAATTCTTACAAAATCAGACAATGTGATTTTCTGCATTTGTTTTCTCATTTTGTCTCTCATAGTTGAGGTCTACCTATCATGTAAATTACAGACGATTCTCATCTTTGTAAGTGGTGGAACTTGCACTATTGGTGACTGACTAAATACTTTTTTGCCCCACTGTAGGAGCAGTATTATAGTAGTTATATTCTTGTACATAGGAGCAGTATTATAGTAGTTATATTCTTGTACATAGGAGCAGTATTATAGTAGTTATATTCTTGTACATAGGAGCAGTATTATAGTAGTTATATTCTTGTACATAGGAGCAGTATTATAGTAGTTATATTCTTGTGTATAGGAGTAGTATTATAGTAGTTATATTCTTGTACATAGGAGCAGTATTATAGTAGTTATATTCTTGTACATAGGAGTAGTATTATAGTAGTTATATTCTTGTACATAGGGGCAGTATTATAGTAGTTATATTCTTGTGTATAGGAGTAGTATTATAGTAGTTATATTCTTGTACATAGGAGTAGTATTATAGTAGTATATTCTTGTACATAGGGGCAGTATTATAGTAGTTATATTCTTGTGTATAGGAGTAGTATTATAGTAGTTATATTCTTGTACATAGGAGGTAGTATTATAGTAGTATATTCTTGTACATAGGAGTAGTATTATAGTAGTTATATTCTTGTACATAGGAGTAGTATTATAGTAGTTATATTCTTGTACATAGGAGCAGTATTATAGTAGTTATATTCTTGTACATAGGAGGTAGTATTATAGTAGTATATTCTTGTACTTAGGAGTAGTATTATAGTAGTTATATTCTTGTACATAGGAGTAGTATTATAGTAGTTATATTCTTGTACATAGGAGTAGTATTATAGTAGTTATATTCTTGTACATAGGAGTAGTATTATAGTAGTTATATTCTTGTACATAGGAGCAGTATTATAGTAGTTATATTCTTGTGTATAGGAGTAGTATTATAGTAGTTATATTCTTGTACATAGGGGGCAGTATTATAGTAGTTATATTCTTGTACATAGGAGTAGTATTATAGTAGTTATATTCTTGTACATAGGAGTAGTATTATAGTAGTTATATTCTTGTACATAGGAGGCAGTATTATAGTAGTTATATTCTTGTACATAGGAGTAGTATTATAGTAGTTATATTCTTGTACATAGGAGGTAGTATTATAGTAGTATATTCTTGTACATAGGAGCAGTATTATAGTAGTTATATTCTTGTACATAGGAGTAGTATTATAGTAGTTATATTCTTGTACATAGGAGTAGTATTATAGTAGTTATATTCTTGTACATAGGAGCAGTATTATAGTAGTTATATTCCTGTACATAGGAGTAGTATTATAGTAGTTATATTCTTGTGTATAGGAGTAGTATTATAGTAGTTATATTCTTGTACATAGGAGGTAGTATTATAGTAGTATATTCTTGTACATAGGAGTAGTATTATAGTAGTTATATTCTTGTACATAGGAGTAGTATTATAGTAGTTATATTCTTGTACATAGGAGTAGTATTATAGTAGTTATATTCTTGTACATAGGGGCAGTATTATAGTAGTTATATTCTTGTGTATAGGAGTAGTATTATAGTAGTTATATTCTTGTACATAGGAGGTAGTATTATAGTAGTATATTCTTGTACATAGGAGTAGTATTATAGTAGTTATATTCTTGTACATAGGAGTAGTATTATAGTAGTTATATTCTTGTACATAGGAGCAGTATTATAGTAGTTATATTCTTGTACATAGGAGGTAGTATTATAGTAGTATATTCTTGTACTTAGGAGTAGTATTATAGTAGTTATATTCTTGTACATAGGAGTAGTATTATAGTAGTTATATTCTTGTACATAGGAGTAGTATTATAGTAGTTATATTCTTGTACATAGGAGTAGTATTATAGTAGTTATATTCTTGTACATAGGAGCAGTATTATAGTAGTTATATTCTTGTGTATAGGAGTAGTATTATAGTAGTTATATTGTACATAGGGGGCAGTATTATAGTAGTTATATTCTTGTACATAGGAGTAGTATTATAGTAGTTATATTCTTGTACATAGGAGGTAGTATTATAGTAGTTATATTCTTGTACATAGGAGTAGTATTATAGTAGTTATATTCTTGTACATAGGAGTAGTATTAGTAGTTATATTCTTGTACATAGGATATAGTATTATAGTAGTTATATTCTTGTACATAGGAGTAGTATTATAGTAGTTATATTCTTGTACATAGCAGTAGTATTATAGTAGTTATATTCTTGTACATAGGGGCAGTATTATAGTAGTTATATTCTTGTGTATAGGAGTAGTATTATAGTAGTTATATTCTTGTACATAGGGGCAGTATTATAGTAGTTATATTCTTGTGTATAGGAGTAGTATTATAGTAGTTATATTCTTGTACATAGGAGGTAGTATTATAGTAGTATATTCTTGTACATAGGAGTAGTATTATAGTAGTTATATTCTTGTACATAGGAGGTAGTATTATAGTAGTTATATTCTTGTATATAGGAGTAGTATTATAGTAGTTATATTCTTGTACATAGGAGCAGTATTATAGTAGTTATATTCTTGTATATAGGAGTAGTATTATAGTAGTTATATTCTTGTACATAGGAGTAGTATTATAGTAGTTATATTCTTGTACATAGGAGTAGTATTATAGTAGTTATATTCTTGTACATAGGAGGTAGTATTATAGCAGTTATATTCTTGTACATAGTAGTAGTATTATAGTAGTTATATTCTTGTATATAGGAGTAGTATTATAGTAGTTATATTCTTGTATATAGGAGTAGTATTATAGTAGTTATATTCTTGTACATAGGAGCAGTATTATAGTAGTTATATTCTTGTATATAGGAGTAGTATTATAGTAGTTATATTCTTGTACATAGGAGTAGTATTATAGTAGTTATATTCTTGTACATAGGAGTAGTATTATAGTAGTTATATTCTTGTACATAGGAGTAGTATTATAGTAGTTATATTCTTGTACATAGGAGCAGTATTATAGTAGTTATATTCTTGTATATAGGAGTAGTATTATAGTAGTTATATTCTTGTACATAGGAGTAGTATTATAGTAGTTATATTCTTGTACATAGGAGTAGTATTATAGTAGTTATATTCTTGTACATAGGAGCAGTATTATAGTAGTTATATTCTTGTATATAGGAGTAGTATTATAGTAGTTATATTGTACAGAGGGGGCAGTATTATAGTAGTTATATTCTTGTACATAGGAGTAGTATTATAGTAGTTATATTCTTGTACATAGGAGGTAGTATTATAGTAGTTATATTCTTGTACATAGGAGCAGTATTATAGTAGTTATATTCTTGTACATAGGAGTAGTATTATAGTAGTTATATTCTTGTACATAGGAGTAGTATTATAGTAGTTATATTCTTGTACATAGGAGTAGTATTATAGTAGTTATATTCCTGTGTATAGGAGTAGTATTATAGTAGTTATATTCTTGTACATAGGAGTAGTATTATAGTAGTTATATTCTTGTACATAGGAGTAGTATTATAGTAGTTATATTCCTGTGTATAGGAGTAGTATTATAGCAGCTATATTCTTGTACATAGGAGTAGTATTGTAGTAGTTATATTCTTGTACATAGGAGTAGTATTATAGTAGTTATATTCCTGTGTATAGGAGTAGTATTATAGCAGCTATATTCTTGTACATAGGAGTAGTATTGTAGTAGTTATATTCTTGTACATAGGAGGTAGTATTATAGTAGTTATATTCTTGTACATAGGAGGTAGTATTATAGTAGTTATATTCATGTACATAGGAGTAGTATTATAGTAGTTATATTCTTGTACATAGGAGTAGTATTATAGTAGTTATATTCTTGTACATAGGAGTAGTATTATAGTAGTTATATTCTTGTACATAGGAGTAGTATTATAGTAGTTATATTCCTGTGTATAGGAGTAGTATTATAGCAGCTATATTCTTGTACATAGGAGTAGTATTATAGTAGTTATATTGTACATAGGGGGCAGTATTATAGTAGTTATATTCTTGTGTATAGGAGGTAGTATTATAGTAGTTATATTCTTGTACATAGGAGTAGTATTATAGTAGTTATATTCCTGTGTATAGGAGCAGTATTATAGTAGTTATATTCTTGTGTATAGGGGGCAGTATTATAGTATAATCTTGTACAAGGGGGGGGGGGGGGGGTAGTACTGAGAGATTTTATGAGGGACATTTGCATAGATGAGAACCTCTTTACTTTCCAGGATTTCTGCTGTGGAGATGTCACTGGGATTCTTTTCTTCAGTTCCTTATACCTACAGTCCTGCTGTATATAGTTGGCAGCCAGTATACGTTCTACGTGATGTTGTACCGTCTTGTGACCTCTAGGTGTTGCTATTGGTACAGGTATCTATATGTATCTCTATAGATGTGACTGTATATATCCAGCTCTACACGACTTCTTCTATCCGTATCTTCACACATAAATCTGCCTTTGGTCTCATCTTCTCCTTAGACGTTCTTTCACCTGTAAGATTGTGAAGCTGCTGAACAACTGCAGGAATTACAAGTGCGATTCTCACCATTATATTGATCTGTTGCTTCTGTCAATCTCTTCCTCTGTTTCCGGGGTCATATAGTAGGTAAGTTGCAGCCGCCATTTTTGCAAACTCTGTAAAGTTCTCATCATTGCTGAGCCTCGCCTCTGTGCTGCCCCAGGTGGACGATCAAAAGACCTGATCATTTAGATTTGCTTTATTAAGCTTCATTTATTTTTGTTTTATTGTGTTTTATCATTAGGACCACGAGGGGGCCTGAACCTGCGATCATTACAGGTAAAGTAGTGGTGATTCATAAACACCTTGTAAGCTGTAGCCATAGTCGTAGTCAGATCTGTCTGAACCCAAAATATGACTGTGCAATACCAAACTTTGCTATAACAGAACTGCACTGCAGAGGGTCTTATAGGAAGCACAAGACGGATGGAAATTTGTCACAAGGATCCCTCTAAATCTGCTCAGCAGACATTGGAGTCCCTGCATAAGCTTCATCAGTAAGAGCCCGAGCAGTCTGCACAGTGTCAGGCTGCAGCTCAGCAAGGCTTCATACAGAAATACATTCTACCCCTGATCTTCACGGCTCGTGGCCAGAAAGTCACCAAAGTGATGGCTGATGGGCTGTATATAGTATATACATCAATGTAAGGGTGGCAGCCAGACATCAGACAGTATGGAGGGGTTTCTAGTCTTGTAAGTTATTATTCAGGGTGTCAGGTGGGTGAAAAAGTGCAAGTGACGGGGTCCAGACCTTCCAAAAAATCCACGTGCGATATACGTGGTGTCAGGGATATAAGGTAATACCCCGCGCAGTGCAGTCATAGTATACAGTACTGTATATACAGTGAGTGGGAGGTGGCAGAAGAGCGATATATACTGGGGATATATAATGCCAGGCAGCAGCTGCAAAGCTCAACCGAAGATGGTCACCCAGCTTTCCTATGATCCTTTTATATATCCTTGTAGATCGGATGCTACCCATCTTTCCTATACTCCTGAATGGTAAAGGTATTATTTAGTCGCTCATTTCATATTCCTATATATCTACGCAGAGGTCTGGGGGCGCTATATACCCCATTAGAGGCCCTGCTCCATATCACCCAGCTTTCCTATACTCCTGAATGTCAACTATCTGCATATTCTGACGGGTCTGTGAGAATAATATCCCCCTGTAGTAGTAGGATATCACCCAGCTTTCCTATAGTCATGAATGTCAGATGTAGATAGTGATACATCTGCCTCCATATCAGCCGTTCAGGAGCCTGGGCAAGCTGGGCTATATGGAGAACGGAGTCTGACCCCTCCCTGGGCCTGATTCTCATTAATAATTTGGGCCTGAGCTCAGCAGGTTTGTTATTCCCCCGCACACATGTTCGGTGCGCCCGTGTGAGGAATGATTTGTGTTATTGTGTAGCGTGCGCGTTTGGCGGCCACAATTGCGTATTTGACGGGCGGGGGAGGGAGGGAGGGGGGTTTTTGCGATTTTTGCCGCCACTTTAAAACCTATTTGTCATATTCGCTAATGATCCGAAATGCTGACGCTTGTGTAAACAGTGTGAGAAGCCGTGAGCTCCTTCCCACCGGGGTCACATAATTATTCACATGGTAATGTAAACTGCCAGCGAGGGGGGCCTCCGAAATATGGAACACGCTGTGCCGAGCCGCAAACCGCATCCCCCAAATAATACCGCCTAATCACCGGCAAATAAACAACCCCCAATTATTACATCCACCCTGAGACTCCAGACTGTGACATACATGGACGCGGCGTCCTATAGGATCAACCTATAGAACTCTAGTCACATCCAAAGCTGCAGTCACAATTCTGGCAAGACCTACTATCTCCAATCTACTCCCTCTCTAGTGCTTGTACAGGGTTGTCCTAGCTAAAGCTGCCGAGAGCATCTTATACAGAATTTGGCCTACATCATGTCTTCTACTCCAGTCACATCCAAAGCTGCTTTTGCAAATCTGCCGGTTTTCTAAAGGGTCTCTGTAAGATCTGCCATCTATTGCCCCTGCTAGACATGGCTGCCAATTACATTATCTTATATGTAGCTACATCTGAGGAGAGATGAGCAGCTTGCCCCAGGCAGCAGGTTGTAGATTCCCTAAAGGGGGCAGCACTGCCGCTTACAGATAATTGTGTGTTAACCCAGGAGCGGCTGCTTCACTGCTCTGCCCGCTCCCCAGCCCACTCTGCCAGCTTCCCCAGCCTGCTCTGCCCGCTCCCCCAGCCTGCTCCTGAGTGAGTGTCCCGCACAGCTTCCACCACCACATGGGTAGCAATAGGGTTAATGAAGGTTCCTGCTGTAGTCCGTGGAGTACGACCTCTCCTATCTGAATGATGGCGCCCCCTGGTGTTGTAGAGGTGTAATTACAGAATATGGATGTCCTCACACGCTCTATTTACCTCCTGGCTCTGGAGTAGGCGCCGGGGTGGCCCTTATGGGAAGCTTCTCACTTGGCCCAGGTTTGGGCCCCCCCCCCCCCCATATCTCCACATTCTTGTCCCGGGGCCAGGACTCATTACAATATATAATGATGCCCCTAATAGGAAGGGAAGTGAAGTGCAGTATTTATCATGGGAGATGATGATGATGATGGGAGTTGTAGTCATTACAGTCACATTCCCTGCACTGCGTATAATGAGTCTGGGGGCTCTAATGAGGGCGATGATGGATAAAGGGCTGAAAGCTGCGAACACCGCCTGACACCATGGACATATATGGCTATACTGTATGTATGTGCTATATGTGCTCTACATACTATATATTAATGTACTATATACTATGTGCTATATACTATGTGCATGTATGTGTGGGAAAGAAAGCACCTGTGGCATGATATAAGGGCACAGCAGGCACTATAGGGGTATATATAGCACTGCACTGGGGCACCTACATACCTGTAGTGTATAGGGCACTGTATGGAGGGTCATTGGCACTATAGGAGCCTCTCATGGACTGTATAGAAGGTCTGTGGAATGTTATAGGACAGTGGTTCTTAACCTGTGGCACCCAAGGGGGTATTGTGTGCAGTCTCGGGATACTCTATGCACTCTCAGAATACGGTTTGCAGTCTCAAAGATACTCTGTGCAGTCTCAGAATACTGTGTGCAGTCTTATGGTTAGTCAGTCTCGGGGATATTCTATGCACAGTACTCTGTGCAGTCTTTTGTGCAGTCTCAGGGGTAGTGTGTGCAGTCTCAGGGGCACTCTATGCAGTTTCCGGGTACTGTGTGTAGTCTCAGGGATACTCTATGCAGTCTCGGGATACTCTATGCACTCTCAGAATACTGTGTGCAGTCTTGGGGATACTCTGTGCAGTCTTTTTTGCAGTCTCAGGGATACTCTATGCACTCTCAGAATACTCTGTGCAGTCTCAGGGATACTCTATGCACTCTCAGAATACTCTGTGCAGTCTCAGGGGCACTCTCAGAGTACTGTGTGCAGTCTCAGGTGCAGTCTCCATGGCTGAGAACCTCTGCTCTAGAAGTGACAGATTTAATGAGTGCTCCTTTTGGGGTATCCGGGCCTGACCACACCACCCCATCTTCAGATGCCCGGGGCACAGTGGCAGAGGCTGATACCTCGCAGATACAGGTCACACGGACGCGCGTCCTCTCAGTCATCCTGGATTGCTGCCAAGCTCTTCTGGCTCGGGGTGAGATCTGGCCGTGACATCTGCTTCTTCTCAGGTGCAGGTTTGTGACACTGGCAGGACGTAGCGCTGCACATACACCGTCTGTTTCCTGTAGCCCCATCTGAACTTTGCTGTGCACCCTGTGATGCATTGTGGCTACCCTGCAGAGTATACAAGGTATATACCTAGGATTTGTTTCTTCCCCGTGCTTTACACTGCAGCTTTATCCTAAGCCCTTCATAGGTGCAGCCGGTTCCTTTCCAGCAGGATGGGGTGAGATCTGGCGACCATGATGGATCTTTTGACCTGTGTAGCCGAGCCGGGGTATAATAATCGCCCAAATGCCGATACAAATGAGTCGAGGAGATAAAACAATTGCACAATTTGTCTCCACGAGGTTCTCATTTCCGGGGATAATTGCTCTCGGCCCCGCCATGGTTTGTTTTGTTGGATAAGTGATGGGCCCTGACAAGGACAATAATGCGATTATCACGCGCTCGCCCCCACATCTGCTCCGCACAAGACGCTCTATTGACAAATTGAAGTTTCCTTCTATTTATTTGTTTGGGATTTGGCAGACGTCTCCGCGGACCTTGGGCTAAATATGGAATTCAGATGCCGACGCCAACACGTAAGCGAAAAACAAGTGGAAAAAATGTAACGGGGTCGTGTGATGGCGGCAGAAGACAGAACACCGGGGCCAGGTCAAAGACGCCATGTTGGGGTTTGCTTAGATACCTGATGGCTGGGGGTCAGATCATCAGTAGCGGGAGTAGGGATCAATTCTTTTGCCTGCGGCCACCACTAGAGGGTGCTCATGAGCTTACTGCATACTGGGTTCTAATTGAGTTCAATGTATCCCTAGTATTCAGTGAACTCTTTTGCTCCCCCTAGTGGTCACTACCAGCAGAGAGACTTGTAACATTTACCTCTATGTCTGTGCTGGGGATTTGGAGCTGTGTATTAGGAAAACGGAGCTCCAACCACTATAAAGATATATTAGGGAATGATTCAGAGCAGAATACCGGACCTGTTAAGAATAAAAATTCTATATGGTGGAAATTTACTTCAAACAAATTAGTCAAGGAAAAAAAAAAAAAAGAACTGTCCTCCAAAATATGACGGCGGTGGCGGAGGATTGACGAAATCCATACAAGCTGCAACAGGAACGGAACAGACGGCGACCTGGAATGCAATGAAAGCCATGTGCAGGGAAGGAGAGCGGGGAAATAGCTGCGGTCGTGTAGCGGCCACAGAAACAAGTGGGAGACAAGAGCCGGGATTAGAGCGTCTGAAGGAGGAAGGTCTCAGCTCCTCTTACCCTGCAGCGGCCTCTGCCAGAGGAGAAAGTGATCCCGTATCAGCCGCGCAATGTGGGGAATTATCCCTTATCAGGTGCTGAGAGGGGATCATCCCTAGGATGGCGGCCAGAGGTGGCGCAAAGCTTTTCTAAATATTTTAGGACATGACTATTGATACAGGAATCTCTATGGATAGGTGACACTGGAAATATAATGGGGGTGTGGCCAAGCGCAAAATATCGCAACGTATGTATCCTCGCGATAGAATGTATCGTCTCATGTATCTAAGCACAAGGTCATTATAGATACAGGACTGTTATCAGGCTGCAGTATATGGGGGGGGGGGGGGGGCTACAGACCCTGCAATCGAAACTTACCAACATCTCGTCCAGGCTGGTGAGAATACTGGTCTATTATCTTATGTAGGATGATCACATCATTAATGGGGGCGTTCTCTGACTGACATTGTGTATGGGAACACTCTCTGTCTCACACTGCATATGGGGGCACTCTCTGGTTGACACCGTGTATGAGGGCACCCTCTGGCTGACACGGCATATAGGTTTACTCTCTGGCTGACACCGTGTATGGGGGCACCCTCTGCCTGATGCTGTATATAGAGGCATTCTCTGGCTGACACCTTGTATTGGGTACACCATGGCTGAAACACAGTGTCAGTCAGAAAGTGCCCCTATACACAGTGTCAGACAGACCCTTCATGCATGGTGTCAGTCAGAGAGTACTCCAATACCATGTATGAAGGGGGGCACTTTCTGTCTGACACTGTGTGTGCGGGCACTCACTGACACTCTGTATATGGATCCTCTCTGTCTGACACTATGTGTAGGGGCATTCTCTGGCTGACACTGTGTATGGGGCACTTTCTGTTTGACACTGTATATAGGGGCACTCTCTGTCTGACACTGTGTATGGGGGCACTCTCTAGCAGACACTGTGTATGGGGTACTCTCTGGCTGACACCATGTATAGGGGCATTTTCTGGCTTACACTGTGTATAGGGGAACTCTCTGGCTGATACTGTGTATGGGGGCACTCTCTGGCTGCCACTGTATATGGGGGAACTTTCTGGCTGACACTGTGTATGAGGCACTCTCTGGCTGACACTGTGTATGGGGCACTCTCTGGCTGACACCGTGTATATGGTTGTGCTCTGGCTGACACTGTGTATGGGGCACTCTCTTCCTAACACTGTGTATGGGGCACTCTCTGGCTGACACTGTATATGGGAACACTCTCTGCCTGACACTGTGTATGGAGCACTCTCTGGCTGACACCGTGTATATGGTTACGCTCTGCCTGACGCTGTGTATGGGAACACTCTCTGCCTGACACCGTGTATATGGTTACACTCTGACTGACACTGTGTATGGGGGCACTGTCTGACTAACACTGTGTATGGGGTACTCTGTCTGACACTGTGTATGGGGGCACTCTCTGGATGACACTGTGTATGGGGGCACTTTCTGGCTGACACTGTGTATGGGGTACTCTCTGCCTGACACTGTGTATGGGGGCACTCTCTGCCTGACACCATGTATATGGTTACACTCTGCCTGACACTGTGTATGGGGTACTCTCTGGCTGACACCGTGTATATGGTTACGCTCTGCCTGACACTGTGTATGGGGCATTTTCTGGCTGACACTGTGTATAGGGACACTCTCTGGCTGACACTGTGTATAGGGACACTCTCTGGCTGACACTGTGTATAGGGACACTCTCTGGCTGACACTGTGTATAGGGACACTCTCTGGCTGACACTGTGTATAGGGACACTCTCTTGCTGACACTGTGTATAGGGGCACTCTCTGGCTGACACTGTGTATAGGGACACTCTCTGGCTGACACTGTGTATAGGGACACTCTCTGGCTGACACTGTGTATAGGGACACTCTCTTGCTGACACTGTGTATAGGGGCACTCTCTGGCTGACACTGTGTATAGGGACACTCTCTGTCTGACACTGTGTATAGGGACACTCTCTGGCTGACACTGTGTATAGGGGCACTCTCTGGCTGACACTGTGTATAGGGACACTCTCTGTCTGACACTGTGTATAGGGACACTCTCTGGCTGACACTGTGTATAGGGGCACTCTCTGGCTGACACTGTGTATAGGGACACTCTCTGGCTGACACTGTGTATAGGGACACTCTCTGGCTGACACTGTGTATAGGGACACTGTCTGGCTGACACTGTGTATAGGGACACTCTCTTGCTGACACTGTGTATAGGGGCACTCTCTGGCTGACACTGTGTATAGGGACACTCTCTATCTGACACTGTGTATAGGGACACTCTCTGGCTGACACTGTGTATAGGGACACTCTCTGGCTGACACTGTGTATAGGGACACTCTCTGTCTGACACTGTGTATAGGGACACTCTCTGGCTGACACTGTGTATAGGGACACGCTCTTGCTGACACTGTGTATAGGGGCACTCTCTAGCTGACCTCCAGTACCAGTCTACTACTGCCCCCTTCTGCACAGAAGCCAAATTTATTAATCTGAGTAAACAGGCCGTGCTCTTGATCCTTGACCTGAGGTTATGGGATGGGCGTTGCAGTGCAGGGGATTTATCCTGTATCTAACCTCCTGCTAAGACCCCGGCCAAGTGCACGGTTACTTAGCTATTTTTATTACAGCAGACGCGCTCGGCGCAGGAAATCCCCAGCTCCTCATTTACTGTGAGTGAATGGAGGTCATGTGCCTCAAGGCTTGTGAATCCTTCTTAGAGGGAACGCTTCTTGGCCCCGATCCCACTAATTAGTAGGAGGAATAGAAATAAAACCTGCAGATACCGGGACTGTTACATTTCAGTGTGTGGCGGACGCCGCGCTGTGTGCTGTGCACTCTGTCGCTGACGCTCTATTTACCTTTACCTTAAAGGGGAACTGCACCAAAATATGAGATTTCCCTTAAAGAGAAAATAAAATCCCAGTAAATCCTATAGGGTGGTCTGATGATAGGGAGCCATGCTGTTGGGACCCCAAAATTCATCTGTAATGTGAGACGGAATCTGTAAACAAGTGGTCAGTTTACCTGCAGCACCACCACTGGACATATGGAGTATTACACAATGTCCATAGAAATCTATGGAGTATTACAATACAATCCAATACTTGGACGTTCTGAGTCCTCCAGAGGGAGGGACACTCTTTATAGCTACTCTGTATGAAGGTCCTAAATCTTGTGGGACTGATGGCCGCCATCACACAGGGAGGCGGAGGGGTGGTGGTGAAGGTGCGGGGGTCACTCAGCTTCTAAGGAACAAATCTACCGGGACTTGGAGCGATTTAAAGGGGTATTCCAACTATGGACACAACATAGAGCTAAAATGTCTTGAGGGTGTCTGGATCCGTACAGTACCTTGAGGGTCGCCATGCCAGGCATGGAAAAAAATTTTGCAGGAATTTTTGGAGCAATTGGGGGGACATAATTATCAGACGCCTTATTAGGACCCCTAGCCTAGTGACTAGTCATTCCCCTTTAAGAGCAGGAGAGGGATCGCTGACTTTTAGGATCTATAACAATTTGCACCGAAGACCAGATTTTTATACTTCTAAGATCAGAATTTTAGAAATTTTTGAATTTTAAAGTAAAATAAAACAAAAAAAAAATTCAAAAAGATTCTGTTGTGCGAGTGTTACTTTTACAATTACGGTAATTCCTCCCCTCTCCTGTAGATGTCACTGTTGTTTCTGGTTCCAGGTCGCCCTTCTTCTATCCGTCCATCATGTGGCATTGGGTAACATAAATATTAGGATAGATTTAATACATTATTCCGAAAGGATCCGCATTGGGGGGGTGAAACTTAAGACCCCAAAATGTACATGGTGTGAGCCGGGACGTTACCTGGATGTGGAAGGATCATCATAGGTGTATTATATAGTATATAATATATTCATGTTCTATAATCTGTCCTCCCATATTTCTATATACTGCAATCCTGCCCTATTTAGAAGTAACCTACACATTTTGTTCATCCTGATCCTCCTGATTCATGAAGTGAATCCCAAAGCTACAGTGACTAAAACCCCTAGTGTGCAGAAATGTGCTATAGCAATCTAATAAAGCTTTGCAAAATACGGTATAGCATTGTAGAATCCCTTCCCCACCCCAGACCACCAGGATTAGGAGATTCCCCATTCACTCCCCTAGACCATCCAGTAAAGAATTTTCCATACTGTCAGTACGAATGACCTGTCCTTAGGGCCTTGGTTATAGATATGGAGGTGGCAGTAACATACAGTGATGGCCAAAAGTATTGGCACCCCTGCAATTCTGTCAGATAATACTCATGTTCTTCCAGAAAATGATTGCAATCACAAATTCTTTGGTATTTTCTTCATTTAATTTGTCTTCAATGGAAAACCACAAAAAGAATTGTCAAAAAGCCAAATTGGATATAATTCCACACCAAACATGAAAAGGGGGTGGGCAAAAGTATTGGCACTGTTTGAAAAATCATGTGATGCTTCTCTAATTTGTGTAATTAACAGCACCTGTTACTTACCGGAGGCACCTAACAGGTGGTGGCAATAACTAAATCACACTTGCCGCCAGTTGAAATGGATTAAAGTTGACTCCACCTCTGTCCTGTGTCCTTGTGTGACCACATTGAGCATGGAGAAAAGAAAGAAGACCAAAGAACTGTCTGAGGACTTGAGAAGCAAAATTGGGAGGAAGCATGAGCAATCTCAAGGCTACAAGTCCATCTCCAAAGACCTGAATGTTCCTGTGTCTACCGTGCGCAGTGTCATCAAGAAGTGTAAAGCCCATGGCCCTGTGGCTAACCTCCCTAGATGTGGACGGAAAAGAAACATTGACGAGAGATTTCACTGCAAGATTGTGCGGATGGCGGATAAAGAACCTCGACTAACATCCAAACAAGTCCAAGCTGCCCTGCAGTCCGAGGGTACAACAATGTCACCCCGTACTATCCAGTGTCAGCGTCTGAATGAGAAGGGACTGTATGGTAGGAGACCCAGGAAGACCCCACTTCTTACCCACAGACAGAAGCCAGGCTGGAGTTTGCCAAAACTTACCTGAGAAAGCCAAAACCGTTCTGGAAGAATGTTCTCTGGTCAGAGGAGACAAAAGTAGGAAAAGGCCTCAACATAGATTGTAAGCTCTTTTGAGCAGGGCCCTCAGTCCCATTGTGTGAAATGACGTTCTTTGTTATGTATGTCTGTATCTGAACCCTATAAATTGTACAGCGCTGCGGAATATGTTGGCGCTATATAAATAAAATGTATTATTATTATTATTATTAACATAGAGATTACAGGAAAAAAGAGGCCTTTAAAGAAAAGAAGACGCCCCCTACAGTCAGACATGGCGGAGGTCCCTGATGGTTTGGGGTTGCTTTGCTGCCTCTGGCACTGGACGGCTTGACCGTGTGCATGGCATTATGAAGTCTGAAGACGACCAACACATTGTGCAGCATCATGTAGGGCCCAGTGTGAGAAAGCGGGGTCTCCCTCAGAGGTCAGGGCTCTTCCAGCAGGACAATGACACAAAACACACTTCAGGTCAGCACTAGAAAATGGTGGTGAGAGAAAGCCCTGGAGACTTGTAAAGTGGCAGCAATGAGTCCAGCCCTGAATCCCATAGAACACCTGTGGGGGAGGGGGAGAGATCTCTTGGGGGCAGTTTGGAGAAGGCCCCCTTCACATCTCAGGGGGGACCGCGAGCAGGAGCCAAATAAGAAGGGTCTAAGATTCCAGCAGAGCCTTGTAAGAAACTCATTGCTGGTTAGCGGAAGCGGTTGTGCGCAGTTATTGTGTCTAAAGGTTGTGCTACCAAGTATTAGGCTGAGGGCGCCAATACTTCTGTCCGCACCAGGTTTAGAGTTTTGTGTAAAATGATCAATGATGTGACTTTTTTTTTTCCTTCTCTTTTGTGTTTTTTCATTGCAAACAAAATAACTGAAGATATTACCAAAGAGTTTGTGCTTGTAATCATTATCTGGGGGACACCGAGGATTATCTGACAGAACTGCAGGGGGGCCAATACTTTTGGCCAACACTGTATATGACATCCTCAGCTCTGCTCTATGTGTATGCAGCCTCGGCTCTGCTATATGTGTAGGTGCACACCTTGCAGCGAGCGGATGTTCATTGTACGAGTCACGTTAGATTTATAAAACACCAGCAGCCATGTTCTGTTTGACAGGATTTATTACCTGTCCTGGAGAGTGGCCAGGACATCGCAGATTACACCGCGCTCATGAAGTGACAGTGGCATGGGATTTCCATTACATTCCGCAAACCTTCCGTTTAATATTTCACTTTTAATCTGAAGGAAAAGCCCAAAACGTCCAGAGGACACTGATCCCATTGTGCAGGCCCTCGTGTTATTACTGGGCCCAAGCCAAGGTCTTCATCAGGTTCTTCAGGTAGGACCATCTGGTGGGGGCGAGAAGGAGGACAAGACGCCGGTCATAACACCTCAACATGGCCATAGATAGATAGATATGAGATAGATAGATAGATAGATAGATAGGAGATAGATGATATATAGATAGGAGATAGATAGATAGATAGATAGATAGATAGATAGATAGATAGATAGATAGATAGATAGATAGGAGATAGATAGATAGATAGATAGGAGATAGATAGATAGATAGATAGATAGATAGATAGATAGGAGATAGATGATATATAGATAGGAGATAGATAGATAGATAGATAGGAGATAGATAGATAGATAGATAGATAGATAGATAGATAGATAGATAGATAGATAGATAGATAGATAGATAGGAGATAGATGATATATAGATAGGAGATAGATAGATAGATAGATAGGAGATAGATAGATAGATAGATAGATAGATAGATAGATAGATAGATAGATAGGAGATAGATGATATATAGATAGGAGATAGATGATATATAGATAGGAGATAGATAGATAGATAGATAGATAGATAGATAGATAGATAGGAGATAGATGATATATAGATAGATAGATAGATAGATAGATAGATAGATAGATAGATAGATAGATAGATAGATAGGAGATAGATGATATATAGTTAGGAGATAGATGATATATAGATAGGAGATAGATAGATAGATAGATAGATAGGAGATAGATGATATATAGATAGGAGATAGATGATATATAGATAGGAGATAGATAGATAGATAGATAGATAGATAGATAGATAGATAGGAGATAGATGATATATAGATAGGAGATAGATGATATATAGATAGGAGATAGATAGATAGATAGATAGATAGATAGATGATATATAGATAGATAGATAGATAGATAGGAGATAGATAGATAGATAGATAGATTATAGATAATGAGACCTATATTAGATAGCTTTATCTAGTCGTCTTACTGATAACGTCTCGTACATTTTTGGTCTGCAGTTTCCCTGTAAGAATACGTCTTGTTGGCCGCAGTTGATGGGGTGAATTTCCTCACATCGCCCTCTAATCCTTCTACCAGTTTAACAAGAGGACATGAAAGCTCGGCTGTGGGTATCATATTGGGCAGGGACAGCTGGGCCAGGTTTGGGCCTGTGCCAGTGACATTCCTGTATGATAGGGGTTGTGTTCCCGGGGGGGCACATACTTCTTGCAGAGGATCGTTGATTGTTTTGTAGCGCTGGACATGTAACCAGTCTAGGATTTCATCCTGCTGACACCGCGCCGGGAATCTCCTCCAGGACTGCAGGGACATTGGAGACATTAATGTTTATGTGGATTATTGGTTGGTCATAGAAACATAGAAAAATCAGAGGTAAATCCCGGGATTATCTTCTGCCGCACAGATATCGTCTGGATTATCACACTCTGGAGTATCTACAGCCATAGTGGAGAAGTCTCTGACTAACAAAAAGTCCATTCTAGGCTTTTCCAGATTTCCTAGCTGAGAAATGTAGAAATTGTATCCAATGTAGACAATGCTCTGTGAGCTAAACAGCCTGGACTCCGGACTGATACATTGCAGCAAACCAGCAGAGAGATCTATGCAGTTGCTGCTATGTTGATCTTACAGAGCATTGTGTAGACTGGGTACAATTGTATCTTGAGCTCACAGAGCATTGTACAATTGTCTTCACTTCTCAGCTGAGAGGAGGGCTAGCTGTGTACAGGGCTTGCAGTCTATAGATATAACTGTATCCAAAGTACACAATGCTCTGTGAGCTAAACAACCTTTACTTACAACTGCTACAATGTGGCAAACTAGAAGATAGATTTGTGCAGAAGCTGCTGATGTGTTCAGCTCACAGAGCATTGTCTAGACTGCATACAATTATATCCATAGGTTGCAAGTCCTGTATATAGCTATTCCTGTTCCCATGTGAGAGTTTGATACAATTGTGTCCAGTGTAGACAATGCTCTGTGAGCTAAACACATCAGCGGCATTTCAGCAAATCACTCTGCTAGGTTGGTACAATATATCAGTCTGTGGTCTAGGCTTCTGAGCTCACAGAGCATTGTCTAGACTGGATATAATTGTATTCACTTCTGAACTGAGAGGACTAGCTATATACAGCTTTTGCCGCCTGTTTTCTAGCTAAACAATGCTCTGTGAGCAAAATATCCTGGACTTCAGATTGCTACATTGTAGCAGATGAGCAGAGAGAGTTGTGCAGAAGCTGCTGAAGTGCTCAGCTCACAGAGCATTGTCTGGATACAATTGTAACCAGTGTAAACAATGCTCTGTGAGCTAAACACATCAGCAACTGCTGCACAAATCACTCTGGTGGCTTGCTATAATATCTCATTGTGCAGTCCAGGCTGTTGAGCTCACAGAGCATTGTCTAGACTAGATACAATTGTCTCCACCGCTCGCTATATACAGGGCCTTCTGACCAAGAGGGTTCTCAGTCACTGACAGTAAGCAGAGATCTGGAAGATGGTGAAGATTTGGAACATAGAGGGCCACATACTAACCCTTCGTATGCTGGATCGCTAGAAGTGCCGCCATCTTGTCCCGTCATGGTTTCATAGCACGTCCTGCAGCGGAGTCGGAGGCCATCAAAGTAAAATCTCTCTCACTTTCCCGACTTAAAACGGCCTTTGGGAAAGTAAAATTTGGGATTTGCAGCCAATCTTCAACGCTCTGCGGAGCCGTCCGGGAAAAAAGTGAAAAATTGTAGTAATTTCCTGCGCGGGTTACACGAGCGTGTAAGATTTGGTGGAGTTTTATGAGGTTGCGGCCGATCTGCCAGCGAATATTTTTGGCAATTCCTAGCGAGCGGCGAGGAAGGTGCGGATCGTTCTCACTACTACAAGTGCTAATATGGATCTCCAATAAGCCGCCGTCGGGGGAGGGGCGCGTTTAATCCTCGACTCCACCAAATATTCAGCGAGGTCATAAAGTAAATAAGTTCACACAGAACCAATAGGTTTTTACGTGACTTGTGTGGTTTGTCGGGTGAATTATGGGGTGCCGCGTTACGTGGAGTGCGAGGGAAAAGGGAAATAAGTTAAGTAAAACACAGCGCGAGGTACAAGCTCGCTGACTTGAGAAAACCTCGGCCGTGATTTCAGGAAACCCCAAGAATCTTGTAAAAAAAATTTGTAATTTTCCCAGTTTCTGTTGTTACATGTAAACGCTTTCCTTCCTCATTGATTTCATGAGGGGTGGGGGGGGGGGGGGCTATATAAACATTTGGGGAGGGGGCATAAACTTTTAAGAATGTGCTGCGTGAGCTGCCTATAGGGGCCTTGTTGGGACTCAGGACGACCTATAAGGGAAGGGTTTAAAGGGGTAATCCCATCGGAGACTTTTCGGGTAGTTCGACCTCCAGTATCCCCTTTAGGACATAGATGTGGCCCCCAAATAGTCATATCGAGCCCAATAGGAGTAACGGAAAGAGCCAAACGATAGGTGGGTGATAAAAAATAATCGCTTTTCCACCTTTTTACCATTATTCATCAATCATGTGACATAGTTGCATCAAAAATAAAAAAAAATAAAAAATTGCATATGGTCTTGATTAAAAATAACTTACCGTTTTGTGTATACAGCTTGTATGCAGCTCTATGTGTATCCATAGCTACAGACTACGAACAAACCTTGTGTCGTCTGATCCTGCAATGATAATATATGTTACAACCCCGATTCTTTCAAACTTCTTCTTGAGCACTATATAGCACGTGCTATTCACCTACAGTACCTAATGTCTAAGTCCCATTTATTTTATGGGGAGGGGAAGAGACATGGACATACAGGCTAAAACGTTGAGGGAAGGGAAGACGGAGCTGTTTTACCAGGAACGTCTACTGAGCTCTGAACCTGCTAGTGCACAATCAGAGAATGCATACTGAGCTCTGACCCGGCTGGTCCACAATCAGAGAATGCCTACTGAGCTCTGAACTTGAAAGTTCACAATCAAAGAACACTCACTGATCTCTAAGCCTGCCAAACCACCAGCAGGGAACATCAGTGAGCTCTGAACCTACAAAGAAGGCCCACTGAGCTAAAATCCTCCTGCTTGACAAACAGGGAATGCTTATTGAGCTTTAAAACCTGAATGATCACCATCAAGGAACACCCTGAACCCCAAAGGCTGTAGTCTGCCTATCTAGCAACAGGGAACATCCTCTCTTAGCTCTGAACCTGCTGGTCCACAATCAGAGAATGCCTACTGAGCTCTGAACTTGAAAGTTCACAATCAAGGAACACCCACTGACCTCTAAGCCTGCAGCTTTACCAGGAGAGAACACCCACTTAGCTCTAAACCTGTCAATTCACCAGCAGGGATCATCCACTGCTCTTTGCACCTACAAAAAATGCCCACCAAGCTGTACTCCTGCTGCTAGACAAGCAGGGGATGCCTATTGAGCTTTGAACCTGAATTATTGCCATCAAGAAACACTCAAAGACCCGAAGGCTGCAGCTTTACCAGCAGAGAACACCCACTTAGCTTTAAACCCTACCTACCCATGAGCAGGGAACATCCACTGAGCTCTGAACCTGTTGTTCCACAAGCCGTGAATGGCCACTGAACTCTAAACCTGCTGTTCCACAAGCAGTGGATGCTCACTGAGCTCGGAATCTGAAGAGGTGCCATCAATATACACCATCTTAGTGCTAAACTTCAACTTCACCAACAGGTAATATCTACTGAGCTCTGAACCTGCAGCCTCATCAGCAGAGAACTTCCAATGAGCTCTGAATGTGCCAACCCACAAGCAGTGAATGCCTACTGAGCTCTGAATGTGCAGCATGAACAGCAGGGAACATTCACTGAGCTCTGAAAATGCCAATCCACAAGACGTGAATGCCTAGCAAGCTCTGAACGTGCAGTGTCATAAGCATGGAACATCCACCAAACTCTGAACCTGCCAATCCACAAACAGGGTACATCCACTGAGCTCTGAGCCTGCTGTTCCTCAAGATGTGAATGCCCACTGAACTCTAAACCCGCTGCTCCACAAGTAGGGGACGGTCACTGAGCTCTGAATCTGAAGAGTTGCCATCAATATACACCATCTTAGTGCTAAACTTCAACCTCATCAAAAGATAATATCTACTGAGCTATGAACCTGCAGCCTCATCAACTGATAACACCCAATGAGCTCTGAATCTGCCAACCCACAAGCAGTGAATGCCTACTGAGCTCTGAACATGCAGTGTCATCATCAGGGAACATCCACCAAACTCAGAACCTGCCAATCCACAAATGGGGAACATTCACTGAGCTCTGAACCTGCCAATCCACAAATGGGGAACATTCACTGAGCTCTGAACCTGCAGATCCACAAGCAATAGCAAAGCATTTTGGGAAAGATAAGAAACAATTTAGAGGTCTACCAACAGCATAAACCATCCAAAACCTCTCCAGGTACATATAGACTTGACAAAAAAATTGTGTCCAATGGTCCACCTGGTGGTCTAAAGAGGTTTCCTCAAAATGCTATGACAATCAGATGAATTTTGGCAACCTGTTGGGACCAGCATTAGTCTTAAGGGCATCGGTCTCCAGTTCACATGTGGTCACTCTTGAGACACTGTCAATGGGAGATACAAAACTACTACTTTACACTAACCCTTAGGTTCGATGGGGGTCGCAACACTCAAATATGACTTGTGTAGCCAACATGGGTGGTCTCTTTATGTCCATAATAAGATGGCTCCCATATATTTGGGTCAGCACCACGTACCCCAGGTGGGCTCTTCTCCATACTTTAGCCCCGATAGGAAGATGGAAGCTTACCCTGTTCACTGCAAGGATTCTTAGACAAGGAAATTTTTTTTCTTTTTGGACATGAGTGTGAGGATGACGTATAGGAGGTTTATTAAAAAAAATTCGTTATTTTTTAAGCATTCTTTCCTTATTATCACCATGAGGACATTTTTGGTCAGCCATGAAAGTAAAACGAAGCTTTCAAAAAAAAAAAAAAAAATTATAAAGAAAATTCTAAAAAAAAATATAATTAAAATAATTACAAAGTTAAAAAATAATAAAGATCGTGTAAAAAAAAAATTCACCAAGCCTTGTCATTATTTCATTCCGTTTCGGCGGTGAATTCCTCAATAATGAACGTATAAAGTTGAAATTGGGTTCCTGAAATTAAATCTCATTAAATTGCGCTTTTTTGGGGCCTTTTTGATGATTTTTTTTTTTTTGTATACACATTTTTGTACAATATTACGCGGCTTTATTAGCCAGGCGGCTATAATTAACACAGTGTTAACCCGAACCATAAATGAGGTTTTTTTTTTAAGGTGGATTTTTATAGGAGACGGGAAACATAAGCAGGCTGCTATTTTCTTGGATTCACGTCCATCGATGAGATCACGCCTGTATTTTTGAACTCTCGATTCATCTCACAACATCGAGATTTTCTCGAGAAAATATATTGTATCGCAAAGAGCCAATCTCTAGATCGTAGACAGGTGCAAATACTTTGGAGACAACTAAAATAAAAAAATCTAAATTAAAAATTTTTGAAAAAAAACAAACACATTGAAAAAATTACCTAAAACTTACGAAAATCGAAACCCTCTGTCGGAATCCAATGCAAAATCTGTAAGTTTGGACTTCTTCAGGATTAGCAACAGCAAACTGTCTCAATGGTGGGGTCGGAGAAAAATAGGCAAAAATATTGCAGCGTATTTGAAAAATCCATAAAGTATCATTTAGAATCTAAAGAATAGGATTACAAAAAAATGAAATTTTTTGAAATTAAACGGATTCTACTATGACAATAATTGTTTTTCTCGTTGACACGTCAGAATAGCCTTAAGAAATTCGTCTCCTACCTTTAGATGTCTTCTCCGGGCCACCGTTCAGTATAAATCCCGGTTTTCGTCGGTATGCAAATGAGTTCTCTCGCAGCACTGGGGGCGGTCCTCAGCACTCAAACAGCACTTGGGGCATCCCCAAAGCTGCCAGAGAACTCTCCAGCGACACCTCCATCTTCTTCAGGAACGTCCTCTTCACGCGTCTTCTTCCTGTACTGGCGGTCAAATTCTAGGCCTCGGGCAGAGCCGACTGTGCATGCCCGTGGTCACAAGAAAAATGGCCGTTTACACAGTAAGCGGCCATTTTCTTGTGGCCTGTGGGCATGTGCAGTCGGCTCTGCCTGAGGCCTAGAAGTTTGACCACCAGCACCAGGCTGTTCCTGAAGAAGATGGAGGCGGCGCTGGAGAGTTCTCTCGCTGCATTGGGGACGCCCCCAGTACTGTTTGAGCACTGAGGACCGCCCCCAGTGCTGCGAGAGAACTCGTTTGCATACCGACGAAAGATGGGATTTATACGCGGAGAAGACATCTAAAGGTAGGAGAAGAATAGACTTTCTTAAGGTTATTCCTACGTGTCAACGAGAAAAAATTTGATTTTAATGGTAGAATCCCTTTAAATAAAGGATATAAAAGTGATAAATGTAAAATTTATTGAAAATTTTTTGAAATTAAGTAAAGGATTTAAAAGTTATAAACGATTAAAAAAAAAACACAAGAAGACGGAAGATTTTTTTTTTTTTAAATTCAACAAAGCAAAAAATGTGTATTGGGTCGAAGGGACCAAAGAAATTACATTCTGGTGTAATAGACCATTTCAAAAATTTACGACAACTTTTTGCGCAAGATTTTCTATGATTGTTTTTGATTTTTATGAAAATTCAATAAAAATGTTTTTGGGGCTTTTTGGATGACAGAATATTTTTGGTTAACAATTTTTTTTCCCATGTACTTTGATAGAGAGTGACTTCAGTTTTGTGGTCCTTGGAAGTAATGAGTGGTCCTTAGAAGGAAGCGATGAATGCAGTGGCGTAACTAGGAATGGCGGGGCCCCGTGGCGTGGAGAGGTAAGTAACACTGTTTGTTATGTTCGCTTACCTCTCCTGGGCCTCCGATCATTATACTCGGGGGTCTGAAAAGATCCTTGAGTATAATAATACAGTTTGCGGGGCCCACGGTGTCACTTACCAATCCCGGCCCCTGCCAGGATCGGTAAGTAAGTAGGGCCTGTTACCGGCTGGAGTAACTCCAGCCAGTAACGGCCTATTAAAAAAACCAAGCGTTAGCGGCTGTCGCCGGGCCCCCTAATGTCCTGGGCCCTGTGGCAGCTGCCTCCGCTGCTTCCCCGGTAGTTATGCCACTGGATGAGTGGCCCTTGGAAGCAGAAGAAGAATGTAACATGTGGCCCTTAGAAGCAGGATATAGAATGTAATGTGTGGCCCTTAGAAGCAGGATATAGAATGTAACGTGTGGCCCTTAGAAGCAGGATATAGAATGTAACGTGTGGCCCTTAGAAGCAGGATATAGAATGTAACGTGTGGCCCTTAGAAGCAGAATATAGAATGTAATGTGTGGCCCTTGGATACAGTCCAAGCTCCCATCCTAGGCCCCATAATTGATGATATTCCCTGCATTAGTTCAGTTGAGTTCACCATCTCAAAATTTGCAAAAATTCTATAATATTTCCAAAAATAAATACAAATCACCCAGCCATCTTTTCCCCTTTATTCTAAGCAGACGTCGGATTGTTTCAATCATTCTTGCCGAAGTAAAAACTTCTGGATGAAGACGAGAGGAGCGAGGATTGTGTCCCGCGTCTGAACCCGGCCATAAATTAATCTCAGGAATATCGTCAGGCCGGAGATTTATGTCCTACAAGAATATTGCCCGTCGCACCTGTAGCTGCACATTATCAAAAATTATTGGCAGAAAATGCGACCTCCTGCCCCCCATACTTCTCCTTCAAGAGCAAATATTTGGAGCGCGGATTGTAAATTGTTGTAGAGATGGCAGAAATAGAGTTTTGGGTGAATTCTCATCTTTCAAAAGGATAAACTGTGTTTATGGGGGAGAAAGTGCCGGAAAACTTCAGAAAATCTGGAAAAATGTCAGACTTTGTGACATAACCTGATGGCTTTGTATTCATATATATCGATAGATACTTAAAAATCTGCAAAAGCCCTCTAGGTGGAGCTATAGTGCAGAAATTTCTTAGGCTGTTCCATTTGATGGCAAGCAGAAGACCCGCCCCCGAGGAGCCTGGTCAACAAACGTAATAAAATAATCAGTCTGTTCAGATGTATTCACAGGCTTGGGGTAATTTCCTCTTTTACCCCCACCCCTATCTGCTAGGGGAGAGGGGAAGTTATGGCCAATTTTTACGCAGAGGGGCAACTGAAGGCTCGTAAAGTCCTGGGCACTTCTCAGCCACAGCTTATGATGCCCTTATGGTTAGTTTACCCCGAAGTTACAGAATACTCTTAAGTTCACAACTAGCTGATAAAGATCGTCAGTCACATAATAGATGGAACGTTACTTAGTGATGACATCATTGTTACTTAGATGATATCGTCGCCTTGTTTATAACATATAATGGTTGTCTGGGAAACGGTCCATACAGTGAAATCACCGCGCAGCGAGATGTGGAGACCGCGGCCCCATTATACACTTCTTACTGACTGCTCCATCTGTTCTAATTCAATGGATATTTTGGAATAAATCCCTGATTTACCTATAAACAACCCCCCTCACTGGGAGAAGGAAAGAGCCTGAGAAGTGATCTGTATATATAGGGGGACTGTAGATATAACACTGGCTGTGAGACACATCTGATCTTGTAGCAATAAATCAGCTATAACATGAGAAAAACCATAAAGTATAAGAAAGAGCAGACTAATGAAGGTATTACATTGTACTCCAGAGCTGCGCTCTGGTGCAGTCACTGTGTACATACATTACATCACTTATCCTGTATTATACTGCAGAGCTGCGCTCACTATTCTGCTGGTACAGTCACTGTGTACATACATTACATTACTTATCCTGTATTATACTCTAGAGCTGCGCTCACTATTCTGCTGGTGCAGTCACTGTGTACATACATTACATTACTTATCCTGTATTATACTCTAGAGCTGCGCTCACTATTCTGCTGGTACAGTCACTGTGTACATACATTACATTACTTATCCTGTATTATACCCCAGAGCTGCGCTCACTATTCTGCTGGTACAGTCACTGTGTACATACATTACATTACTTATCCTGTATTATACTCCAGAGCTGCGCTCACTATTCTGCTGGTACAGTCACTGTGTACATACATTACATTACTTATCCTGTATTATACTCCAGAGCGGCGCTCACTATTCTGCTGGTACAGTCACTGTGTACATACATTACATTACTTATCCTGTATTATACTCCAGAGCTGCGCTCACTATTCTGCTGGTACAGTCACTGTGTACATACATTACATTACTTATCCTGTATTATACTCCAGAGCGGCGCTCACTATTCTGCTGGTACAGTCACTGTGTACATACATTACATTACTTATTCTGTATTATACTCCAGAGCTGCGCTCACTATTCTGCTGGTGCAGTCACTGTGTACATACATTACATTACTTATCCTGTATTATACTCTAGAGCTGCGCTCACTATTCTGCTGGTGCAGTCACTGTGTACATACATTACATTACTTATCCTGTATTATACTCTAGAGCTGCGCTCACTATTCTGCTGGTGCAGTCACTGTGTACATACATTACATTACTTATCCTGTATTATACCCCAGAGCTGCGCTCACTATTCTGCTGGTACAGTCACTGTGTACATACATTACATTACTTATCCTGTATTATACTCCAGAGCTGCGCTCACTATTCTGCTGGTACAGTCACTGTGTACATACATTACATTACTTATCCTGTATTATACTCCAGAGCTGCGCTCTCTATTCTGCTGGTACAGTCACTGTGTACATACATTACATTACTTATCCTGTATTATACCCCAGAGCTGCGCTCACTATTCTGCTGGTACAGTCACTGTGTACATACATTACATTACTTATCCTGTATTATACTCCAGAGCGGCGCTCACTATTCTGCTGGTACAGTCACTGTGTACATACATTACATTACTTATCCTGTATTATACTCCAGAGCTGCGCTCACTATTCTGCTGGTACAGTCACTGTGTACATACATTACATTACTTATCCTGTATTATACTCCAGAGCGGCGCTCACTATTCTGCTGGTACAGTCACTGTGTACATACATTACATTACTTATTCTGTATTATACTCCAGAGCTGCGCTCACTATTCTGCTGGTACAGTCACTGTGTACATACATTACATTACTTATCCTGTATTATACTCCAGAGCTGCGCTCACTATTCTGCTGGTGCAGTCACTGTGTACATACATTACATTACTTATGCTGTATTATACTCCAGAGCTGCGCTCACTATTCTGCTGGTACAGTCACTGTGTACATACATTACATTACTTATCCTGTATTATACTCCAGAGCTGCGCTCACTATTCTGCTGGTGCAGTCACTGTGTACATACATTACATTACTTATCCTGTATTATACTCCAGAGCTGCGCTCACTATTCTGCTGGTGCAGTCACTATGTATATACATTACATTACTTATCCTGTATTATACTCCAGAGCTGCGCTCACTATTCTGCTGGTGCGGTCACTGTGTATATACATTACATTACTTATCCTGTGTTATACCCCAGAGCTGCGCTCACTATTCTGCTGGTGCGGTCACTGTGTATATACATTACATTACTTATCCTGTGTTATACCCCAGAGCTGCGCTCACTATTCTGCTGGTGCGGTCACTGTGTACATACATTACATTACTTATCCTGTATTATACTCCAGAGCTGCGCTCACTATTCTGCTGGTGCGGTCACTGTGTATATACATTACATTACTTATCCTGTGTTATACCTCAGAGCTGCGCTCACTATTCTGCTGGTGCAGTCACTGTGTACATACACTCACCGGCCACTTTATTAGGTACACCATGCTAGTAACGGGTTGGACCCCCTTTTGCCTTCAGAACTGCCTCAATTCTTCGTGGCATAGATACAACAAGGTGCTGGAAGCATTCCTCAGAGATTTTGGTCCATATTGACATGATGGCATCACACAGTTGCAGTCGCAGATTTGTCGGCTGCACATCCATGATGCGAATCTCCCGTTCCACCACATCCCAAAGATGCTCCTCTATTGGATTGAGATCTGGTGACTGTGGAGGCCATTGGAGTACAGTGAACTCATTGTCATGTTCAAGAAACCAGTCTGAGATGATTCCAGCTTTATGACATGGCATTGCATTATCCTGCTGAAAGTAGCCATCAGATGTTGGGTACATTGTGGTCATAAAGGGATGGACATGGTCAGCAACAATACTCAGGTAGGCTTTGGCGTTGCAACGATGCTCAATTGGTACCAAGGGGCCCAAAGACAAGAAAATATTCCCCACACCATGACACCACCACCACCAGCCTGAACCGTTACCGATACAAGGCAGGATGGATCCATGCTTTCATGTTGTTGACGCCAAATTCTGACCCTACCATCCGAATGTCGCAGCAGAAATCGAGACTCATCAGACCAGGTAACGTTTTTCCAATCTTCAATTGTCCAATTTCGATGAGCTTGTGCAAATTGTAGCCTCAGTTTCCTGTTCTTAGCTGAAAGGAGTGGCACCCGGTGTGGTCTTCTGCTGCTGTAGCCCATCTGTAGCCTCAAAGTTGGACGTACTGTGCGGCGTTCAGAGATGCTCTTCTGGCTACCTTGGTTGTAACGGGTGGCTATTTGAGTCACTGTTGCCTTTCTATCAGCTCGAACCAGTCTGGCCATTCTCCTCTGACCTCTGGCATCAACAACGCATTTCCGCCCACAGAACTGCCGCTCACTGGATGTTTTTTCTTTTTCGGACCATTCTCTGTAAACCCTAGAGATGGTTGTGCGTGAAAATCCCAGTAGATCAGCAGTTTCTGAAATACTCAGACCAGCCCTTCTGGCACCAACAACCATGCCACGTTCAAAGGCACTCAAATCACCTTTCTTCCCCATACTGATGCTCGGTTTGAACTGCAGGAGATTGTCTTGACCATGTCTATATGCCTAAATGCACTGAGTTGCCGCCATGTGATTGGCTGATTAGAAATTAAGTGTTAACGAGCAGTTGGACAGGTGTACCTAATAAAGTGGACGGTGAGTGTATATTACATTACTTATCCTGTATTATACTCCAGAGCTGCGCTCACTATTCTGCTGGTACAGTCACTGTGTACATACATTACATTACTTATCCTGTATTATACTCCAGAGCTGCACTCACTATTCTGCTGGTACAGTCACTGTGTACATACATTACATTACTTATCCTGTATTATACTCCAGAGCTGCACTCACTATTCTGCTGGTGCAGTCACTGTGTACATACATTACATTACTTATCCTGTATTATACTCCAGAGCTGCACTCACTATTCTGCTGGTACAGTCACTGTGTACATACATTACATTACTTATCCTGTATTATACTCCAGAGCTGCACTCACTATTCTGCTGGTGCAGTCACTGTGTACATACATTACATTACTTATCCTGTATTATACTCCAGAGCTGCACTCACTATTCTGCTGGTGCATGTTCGACACCCCCACTGACTACAGACCGCCAATAAGTGCACTTGGTTACATCCAGAAGATTCAGTTTTTGGGCAGGATCAGAACTATACTCTATAATTGGAGTAATCTTGCGCAGTCTCTCTCTCTCTCTCTCTTCTCTCTCTCTCTCTCTCTCTCTCTCTTCTCTCCTCTTCTTCTCTTCTCTCTCTTTCTCTCTTCTCCTCTCTCTTCTCTCTTCTCTCCTCTCTCTTCCCTCTCTCCTCTCTCTTTCTCTCTCTCTCTCTCTCTTCCTCTCTCTCTCCTTCTCTCTCTCCTCTCTCTCTTCTCTCTCTCTCTCTCTCTCTCCTCTCTCCTCTCTCCTCTCTCTCTCTCTCCTCTCTCTCCTCTCTCTCTCTCTCTCTCTCTCTCTCTCTCTCTCTTCTCTCTCTCTCTCTCTCTCTCTATTACTGCCTTAGTGAGACCTTGAGATAACAAAGACACTTGCAGACAATCCTCTCTTATCTCTAAGACTTGGGCATGATCTTGAACCTCCTTAGGCTGCGGTGAGACGACCAGAATGTTTTTTGTCCTTTTGTTCATTAAACTCTTTGCAGGGCTCAGGGCAGATCTCGCTAAGTCTCAAGTCATCGCCTCTTGCACAATCCGTCTGCCTCGCCATCATCCCGGACAATCCCGTTCCAAGTTTCCTTCAGAGATAATTGAGGTTGTGGCCGGGACCTCCAGAGTGGCTGAAGTGTCTCGGAGATTAGTTACTTTTGGAAGCGCGCGGCCCCCGGTTTTCTTGAAGGGGATTACGTCTCTCTTCCAATTTGTCCAGCGGGATTATCTTAATGTGCTTCCCTTTGTCTTGGACGTTGCATCCATTGCCAGCAGAGCTACCTCTAAACAAGCAGAACAAGATCCTCCTTTTTTACGAGACATGACTTGGATTCCGAGGACTCAATCGTCTTTGTCTGCTCTCAATGTCATTACCATGTCTTGTCTTGGTATGTTCTTCCCTTTCTAAGACTCCTAATCCCAATCATTTATTAAACCCAACATGTCAAGATGCCTTCTTCATGAACCTTGAACCTTGGGGCCTCGCCAGGTGGATCCAACCCATAACCAAAGCTCTTCATTTTATGATTGTTACACGTGTGTCAATAGGAGGTCACTAAAGCAATGTATTTATGTCGTGGTCCGTATAAAGCAGAGCGGCTCATAATTGGTAACGTGTGGGGCGGTAGGAAAAGCTCCTACATATATGACCGTCCTCATCACTCCGAGTAATTTATAGTGGGAAGAACGGGAAAAGTTATCTTCTGTTCCCATGAGAAGGGCAGGAGGGGTAATGGATTGTATGACTATACCGTATCCTAATATCATAAAGAATGAGACAAGTCCCCGGGAAATATCAAAGTACAACATATCATACATGGAAATAATACAACAATACAGTGTCTAGGGAGGAAAATACTGCAAGATCTGAGAAATATACAAAAAGCACAAGAGAATAACAGAATACAGATTTAAAGGGGCTGCCCAGTCCCGAAACCTTACCGCTTTGTTTGAAGCTTCAGGTGCAATAGTAAAGCAGTTATATTCTTGTATATAGGAGCAGTATTATAGTAGTTATATTCTTGTATATAGGAGCAGTATTATAGTAGTTATATTCTTGTATATAGGAGCAGTATTATAGTAGTTATATTCTTGTACATAGGAGTAGTATTATAGTAGTTATATTCTTGTACATAGGAGGCAGTATTATAGTAGTTATATTCTTGTACATAGGAGGCAGTATTATAGTAGTTATATTCTTGTATATAGGAGCAGTATTATAGTAGTTATATTCTTGTACATAGGAGTAGTATTATAGTAGTTATATTCTTGTACATAGGAGGCAGTATTATAGTAGTTATATTCTTGTATATAGGAGGTAGTATTATAGTAGTTATATTCTTGTACATAGGAGCAGTATTATAGTAGTTATATTCTTGTACATAGGAGGTAGTATTATAGTAGTTATATTCTTGTATATAGGAGTAGTATTATAGTAGTTATATTCTTGTACATAGGAGTAGTATTATAGTAGTTATATTCTTGTATATAGGAGGTAGTATTATAGTAGTTATATTCTTGTACATAGGAGGTAGTATTATAGTAGTTATATTCTTGTACATAGGAGTAGTATTATAGTAGTTATATTCTTGTACATAGGAGGTAGTATTATAGTAGTTATATTCTTGTACATAGGAGCAGTATTATAGTAGTTATATTCTTGTACATAGGAGGTAGTATTATAGTAGTTATATTCTTGTACATAGGAGCAGTATTATAGTAGTTATATTCTTGTACATAGGAGTAGTATTATAGTAGTTATATTCTTGTATATAGGAGGTAGTATTATAGTAGTTATATTCTTGTACATAGGAGGTAGTATTATAGTAGTTATATTCTTGTACATAGGAGGTAGTATTATAGTAGTTATATTCTTGTACATAGGAGCAGTATTATAGTAGTTATATTCTTGTACATAGGAGCAGTATTATAGTAGTTATATTCTTGTACATAGGAGTAGTATTATAGTAGTTATATTCTTGTACATAGGAGTAGTATTATAGTAGTTATATTCTTGTACATAGGAGTAGTATTATAGTAGTTATATTCTTGTACATAGGGGGTAGTATTATAGTAGTTATATTCTTGTACATAGGAGGTAGTATTATAGTAGTTATATTCTTGTACATAGGAGTAGTATTATAGTAGTTATATTCTTGTACATAGGAGTAGTATTATAGTAGTTATATTCTTGTACATAGGAGTAGTATTATAGTAGTTATATTCTTGTACATAGTAGTAGTATTATAGTAGTTATATTCTTGCACATAGGAGCAGTATTATAGTAGTTATATTCTTGTACATAGGAGTAGTATTATAGTAGTTATATTCTTGTACATAGGAGCAGTATTATAGTAGTTATATTCTTGTACATAGGAGTAGTATTATAGTAGTTATATTCTTGTACATAGGAGTAGTATTATAGTAGTTATATTCTTGTACATAGGAGTAGTATTATAGTAGTTATATTCTTGTACATAGGAGTAGTATTATAGTAGTTATATTCTTGTACATAGGAGTAGTACTATAGTAGTTATATTCTTGTACATAGGAGTATTATTATAGTAGTTATATTCTTGTACATAGGAGTATTATTATAGTAGTTATATTCTTGTACATAGGAGTAGTATTATAGTAGTTATATTCTTGTACATAGGGGGCAGTATTATAGTAGTTATATTCTTGTACATAGGGGGCAGTATTATAGTAGTTATATTCTTGTACATAGGAGTAGTATTATAGTAGTTATATTCCTGTACATAGGAGTATTATTATAGTAGTTATATTCCTGTACATAGGAGTATTATTATAGTAGTTATATTCTTGTACATAGGGGGCAGTATTATAGTAGTTATATTCTTGTACATAGGGGGCAGTATTATAGTATTTATATTCTTGTACATAGGAGCAGTATTATAGTAGTTATATTCTTGTACATAGGGGGCAGTATTATAGTAGTTATATTCTTGTACATAGGGGGCAGTATTATAGTAGTTATATTCCTGTACATAGGAGCAGTATTATAGTAGTCATATTCTTGTACATAGGAGTAGTATTATAGTAGTTATATTCTTGTACATAGGGGGCAGTATTATAGTAGTTATATTCTTGTACATAGCGGCAGTATTATAGTAGTTATATTCTTGTACATAGGAGCAGTATTATAGTAGTTATATTCTTGTACATAGGGGGCAGTATTATAGTAGTTATATTCTTGTACATAGGAGCAGTATTATAGTAGTTACATTCTTGTACATAGGGGGCAGTATTATAGTAGTTATATTCTTGTACATAGGGGGCAGTATTATAGTAGTTATATTCTTGTACATAGGAGCAGTATTATAGTAGTTATATTCTTGTATATAGGAGGTAGTATTATAGTAGTTATATTCTTGTACATAGGAGTAGTATTATAGTAGTTATATTCTTGTACATAGGAGTAGTATTATAGTAGTTATATTCTTGTATATAGGAGTAGTATTATAGTAGTCATATTCTTGTACATAGGAGTAGTATTATAGTACTCATATTCTTGTACATAGGAGGTAGTATTATAGTAGTTATATTCTTGTACATAGGAGCAGTATTATAGTAGTTATATTCTTGTACATAGTAGTAGTATTATAGTAGTCATATTCTTGTACATAGGGGCAGTATTATAGTAGTTATATTCTTGCACATAGGAGCAGTATTATAGCAGTTATATTCTTGTACATAGGGGACAGTATTATAGTAGTTATATTCTTGTACATAGGGGACAGTATTATAGTAGTTATATTCTTGTACATAGGAGTAGTATTATAGTAGTTATATTCTTGTATATAGGAGCAGTATTATAGTAGTTATATTCTTGTACATAGGAGAAGTATTATAGTAGTTATATTCTTGTACATAGGAGGTAGTATTATAGTAGTTATATTCTTGTACATAGGAGTAGTATTATAGTAGTTATATTCTTGTACATAGGAGCAGTATTATAGTAGTTATATTCTTGTACATAGGAGTAGTATTATAGTAGTCATATTCTTGTACATAGGAGGTAGTATTATAGTAGTTATATTCTTGTACATAGGAGTAGTATTATAGTAGTTATATTCTTGTACATAGGAGGCAGTATTATAGTAGTTATATTCTTGTACATAGGAGTAGTATTATAGTAGTTATATTCTTGTACATAGGAGCAGTATTATAGTAGTTATATTCTTGTACATAGGAGTAGTATTATAGTAGTCATATTCTTGTACATAGGGGCAGTATTATAGTAGTTATATTCTTGCACATAGGAGTAGTATTATAGTAGTTATATTCTTGTACATAGGAGTAGTATTATAGTAGTCATATTCTTGTACATAGGGGCAGTATTATAGTAGTTATATTCTTGCACATAGGAGTAGTATTATAGTAGTTATATTCTTGTACATAGGGGCAGTATTATAGTAGTTATATTCTTGCACATAGGAGCAGTATTATAGCAGTCATATTCTTGTACATAGGGGACAGTATTATAGTAGTTATATTCTTGTACATAGGGGACAGTATTATAGTAGTTATATTCTTGTACATAGGAGTAGTATTATAGTAGTTATATTCTTGTATATAGGAGCAGTATTATAGTAGTTATATTCTTGTACATAGGAGCAGTATTATAGTAGTTATATTCTTGTACATAGGAGGTAGTATTATAGTAGTTATATTCTTGTACATAGGAGGTAGTATTATACTAGTTATATTCCTATACATAGGAGGTAGTATTATACTAGTTATATTCTTGTACATAGGAGCAGTATTATAGTAGTTATATTCTTGTACATAGGAGGTAGTATTATAGTAGTTATATTCTTGTACATAGGAGCAGTATTATAGTAGTTATATTCTTGTACATAGGAGGCAGTATTATAGTAGTTATATTCTTGTACATAGGAGGCAGTATTATAGTAGTTATATTCTTGTACATAGGAGTAGTATTATAGTAGTTATATTCTTGTACATAGGAGCAGTATTATAGTACTTATATTCTTGTACATAGGAGTAGTATTATAGTAGTTATATTCTTGTACATAGGAGCAGTATTATAGTACTTATATTCTTGTACATAGGAGTAGTATTATAGTAGTCATATTCTTGTACATAGAAGTAGTATTATATTAGTTATATTCTTGTACATAGAAGTAGTATTATAGTAGTTATATTGTTGTACATAGGAGGTAGTATTATAGTAGTTATATTGTTGTACATAGGAGGTAGTATTATAGTAGTTATATTCTTGTACATAGGAGTAGTATTATAGTAGTTATATTGTTGTACATAGGAGGTAGTATTATAGTAGTTATATTCTTGTACATAGGAGTAGTATTATAGTAGTTATATTCTTGTACATAGGAGTAGTATTATAGTAGTTATATTCTTGTACATAGGAGCAGTATTATAGTAGTTATATTCTTGTACATAGGAGGTAGTATTATAGTAGTTATATTCTTGTACATAGGAGTAGTATTATAGTAGTTATATTCTTGTATATAGGAGTAGTATTATAGTAGTTATATTCTTGTACATAGGAGCAGTATTATAGTAGTTATATTCTTGTACATAGGAGGTAGTATTATAGTAGTTATATTCTTGTACATAGGAGTAGTATTATAGTAGTTATATTCTTGTACATAGGAGCAGTATTATAGTAGTTATATTCTTATACATAGGAGCAGTATTATAGTAGTTATATTCTTGTACATAGGAGCAGTATTATAGTAGTTATATTCTTGTACATAGGAGGTAGTATTATAGTAGTTATATTCTTATACATAGGAGTAGTATTATAGTAGTTATATTCTTGTACATAGGAGTAGTATTATAGTAGTTATATTCTTGTACATAGGGGGCAGTATTATAGTAGTTATATTCTTGTACATAGGGGGCAGTATTATAGTAGTTATATTCTTGTATATAGGAGTAGTATTATAGTAGTTATATTCTTGTACATAGGAGTAGTATTATAGTAGTTATATTCTTGTACATAGGAGCAGTATTATAGTAGTTATATTCTTGTACATAGGAGTAGTATTATAGTAGTTATATTCTTGTACATAGGAGTAGTATTATAGTAGTTATATTCTTGTACATAGGAGCAGTATTATAGTAGTTATATTCTTGTATATAGGAGTAGTATTATAGTAGTTATATTCTTGTATATAGGAGTAGTATTATAGTAGTTATATTCTTGTACATAGGAGCAGTATTATAGTAGTTATATTCTTGTACATAGGAGTAGTATTATAGTAGTTATATTCTTGTACATAGGTGCAGTATTATAGTAGTTATATTCTTGTACGTAGGAGTAGTATTATAGTAGTTATATTCTTGTACATAGGAGTAGTATTATAGTAGTTATATTCTTGTATATAGGAGCAGTATTTTAGTAGTTATATTCTTGTACATAGGAGCAGTATTATAGCAGTGTTTTCGGTGTATATGTGGCAGTATTATAGTCTGTATTTATTAGATTAGTTACTATTACATCTGTATCATATAATCACCTTCTGTAGATGATATCAGATATATTACAGTCCGCTGTGATGTTCTCCTTCTGCAGGGCTGGTAGATCTCAGTGTGAGGGCCGGTGTCAGCGGGATGTATGTATACACAGTTGTTTATGCTGATAGTTTGGGGGATGAATTACATTTGTGTTATATTATGTGACTTGCGCTTTCATCTGGATGTTTTATATCGGCGTCATTTCCATCCTGCAGTAAGTGGTGTTATAAATTAGGCTCTTCTGTATATAAGACCCCCTGCATATAAAGTACTCGCTATAAATGTTCTCATGTGTCCTCAGCGTCTGGATTTAGAATGTCCATATGACGGTCAGAACATTATTCACGTTGAGTTATGGATTATGTGGAATTTTCACATCTGAATATTATTACGAAACTGCCAAGGAAAAACAAGAAAAACACCCGACCAATTATAGCGCCTTTGTTTTTTTGCTTATTTCTATGGAAATTTCTCACATCTGTAATTTTAGTTTCATTCATCAGATTAGGTTAGAGTAATTTTTTTTATATTATCTTTAATATTGTTATTATTATTATTATTATTATTATTCTGTAACATTATTATTCTATTATTTCTTTCTTACTATATAATAACAATGTTCCCTGACACTTTTGCTGTTCTGATTATTGCTACTTTCTCTGACAGTCTTCGGCGTGTGTTACAGGTTTGGCGCCGTTGGCCGTCTGAGGTGGTGAAGGTGAGGCGTGTGTACGCGGTGTGTTAATATCTGGCGGTACGAACCTCTGATTTTCATTTTCTCTGACTGAAGAATTTGCCCTTTATTCATTGTAAAGTCATAAATTCTGATTCAATCAGTAAGTAAAACATATTTCGGCCCTCAGGAATATTCGGTAATTGCTACCATTTGACGCTCAGTCTCGCTGTTTGAAGAAAGTACATATGGCAAAACTTTCCATGGCGAGGTATTCACTCCCACAGCGAGAGGAGGGAAAGCATCTCCGAAACACAATAAGAACCACACCATGGGAATCCACCCAGACTGCGAGATGCTGTATCTAAGCCTGTCCTGTGTGATACTGTATACTGAGCTGTGTATCTAATCCTATCCTGTGTGACACTGTATACTGAGCTGTGTATCTAATCCTATCCTGTGTGATACAGTATACTGAGCTGTGTATCTAATCCTATCCTGTGTGATACTGTATACTGAGCTGTGTATCTAATCCTATCCTGTGTGATACAGTATACTGAGCTGTGTATCTAATCCTATCCTGTGTGATACTGTATACTGAGCTGTGTATCTAATCCTATCCTGTGTGACACTGTATACTGAGCTGTGTATCTAATCCTATCCTGTGTGATACTGTATACTGAGCTGTGTATCTAATCCTATCCTGTGTGATACTGTTTACTGAGCTGTGTATCTAATCCTATCCTGTGTGATACTGTATACTGAGCTGTGTATCTAATCCTATCCTGTGTGATACTGTATACTGAGCTGTGTATCTAATCCTATCCTGTGTGATACTGTATACTGAGCTGTATCTAATCCTATCCTGTGTGATACTGTATACTGAGCTGTGTATCTAATCCTATCCTGTGTGATACTGTATACTGAGCTGTGTATCTAATCCTGTCCTGTGTGATACTGTATACTGAGCCGTGTATCTAATCCTATCCTGTGTGATACTGTATACTGAGCTGTGTATCTAATCCTATCCTGTGTGATACAGTATACTGAGCTGTGTATCTAATCCTATCCTGTGTGATACTGTATACTGAGCTGTGTATCTAATCCTATCCTGTGTGATACTGTATACTGAGCCGTGTATCTAATCCTATCCTGTGTGATACTGTATACTGAGCTGTGTATCTAATCCTATCCTGTGTGATACTGTATACTGAGCTGTGTATCTAATCCTATCCTGTGTGATACTGTATACTGAGCTGTGTATCTAATCCTATCCTGTGTGATACTGTATACTGAGCTGTATCTAATCCTATCCTGTGTGATACTGTATACTGAGCTGTGTATCTAATCCTATCCTGTGTGATACTGTATACTGAGCTGTGTATCTAATCCTATCCTGTGAGATACTGTATACGGAGCTGTGTATCTAATCCTATCCTGTGTGATACAGTATACTGAGCTGTGTATCTAATCCTATCCTGTGTGATACAGTATACTGAGCTGTGTATCTAATCCTATCCTGTGTGATACTGTATACTGAGCTGTGTATCTAATCCTATCCTGTGTGATACTGTATACTGAGCTGTGTATCTAATCCTATCCTGTGTGACACTGTATACTGAGCTGTGTATCTAATCCTATCCTGTGTGATACTGTATACTGAGCTGTGTATCTAATCCTATCCTGTGTGACACTGTATACTGAGCTGTGTATCTAATCCTATCCTGTGTGATACTGTATACTGAGCTGTGTATCTAATCCTATCCTGTGTGATACTGTATACTGAGCTGTGTATCTAATCCTATCCTGTGTGATACTGTATACTGAGCTGTGTATCTAATCCTATCCTGTGTGATACTGTTTACTGAGCTGTGTATCTAATCCTATCATGTGTGATACTGTATACTGAGCTGTATCTAATCCTATCCTGTGTGATACAGTATACTGAGCTGTATCTAATCCTATCCTGTGTGATACTGTATACTGAGCCGTGTATCTAATCCTATCCTGTGTGATACAGTATACTGAGCTGTATCTAATCCTATCCTGTGTGATACTGTATACTGAGCTGTGTATCTAATCCTATCCTGTGTGATACTGTATACTGAGCTGTGTATCTAATTCTATCCTGTGTGATACTGTATACTGAGCTGTGTATCTAATCCTATCCTGTGTGATACTGTATACTGAGCTGTGTATCTAATCCTCTCCTGTGTGATACTGTATACTGAGCTGTGTATCTAATCCTACAACAAGCACTACAACTCTCATCAGGAGCTGCTCAGCCCCTTTTACGTGTCATTTCTGATACTTTTAGAAACATTGTATCCGGTATTGTATCTGCTCTTGTGTCTACCACCACCACTGCCGCCCATAATCGCTCCCGCCGGTTGTCAGGCCGTGGCCCGTCTTGATGGATGAAGCATTTCCCTTGGACTGTCTCTACTGAACTGTGTCTACACCTTGTAATTGACTCGTCGGCAGCCATGCAGATGTTTCCAGGCCCGGACAATGGTCACACAAAATACGACTTCACAGTAACGTAGCGAAGCGATTCAGTGACAGGTCCGCACTACACCCGAGAGTAGGGGGTCACCGGCTGTCAATCTCAGCGCCCTGGGAATCTGATGGCCAATTCTAATTTACAGGTCATGCGGAACCAAAAAGGTAAAAAAAAAAATTGGAGTTTTTGTAATTTCAGGAAAACTTTAAATATTGGACCCCCCCCTCCCCCGAGCTGACAAGTTCCAACAAGGATTAATACAAGCAAACAGTACAGGGCTATAATAAGTGACGGCCGCAACCCTGGAGATTGTCGTTACACAAGGTCTGGGCTCTGCAGCCGAGCGTTGCAAATCTGGTATGTGGTGGCAAGGATCAAATAGGGTTGTGTTACCCCGCGTACTGCGGTGCAAAGGCTGAACACTGGAAGAAGATTGGTCATTGTAGGACACAATACATGGCTTGTTCACACGGAGCCACACACAGGTATATTGCAAGAAGTACACGTTGGGGCCAAAAATTCAAAAACTTTCCAAAAATTCTGAAAAGTATGTCTATGTAGACCCCAATGACTAGTTCGACAGCCAGCTCTGTAATGTTACCCATATCGGTAAGAGCAGAAGGATGTTACTGGTTCTCCGTGCAGAAATCCATAGATAAAAATGGATAAAAATTTCCAATCTGGGGCTCCAGAAGACAGAAGAAAATTGTCTCTGTCGTGTCTACAGTCATGAGAATTTCCTGGTTTTGCATCTCATAATTGAAAAAATCTGGTTCGGGCCTTAGAAAGTCTTGGGTTAAGACGTCACCAGATGAACATCAACACACAAAAGATTCCATCGATCCATTATCTAACAAAAACTAGACCAAAATGGTGTGTAAAAAAAGAGGAGGAAAGACATCAGCAATGATCTTAGAAAAGCAATTGCTGATGCCCATCAACCTGGGAAGGGCTATAAGGTCACTTCCAAACAAGTCCTTCATTCTACAATGAGAAAGATTATTCGCAAGTGGAAAACATTCCAGATGACAACTTTACCACGAGTGGAAGCCCCAGAAAATGGTCTGACCATGCAATACTCAGAGAATCTGTGACATTCCCAAGATCTACTTCTCTACAAGCCTCAGTTGGTGTGTTAAATGGTCAGATTTATCATGACGATTAGGAAGAGACTGAACAAGTATGGCTTAAGTGGAAGGGTTGTCAGAAGAAAGAATGGACAAGTATAGTAGGGCTTGAGTGGAAGGGTTGGCAGAAGAAAGAATGGGCAAGTAGAGTAGGGCTTGAGTGGAAGGGTTGTCAGAAGAAAGAATGAACACGTATAGTAGGGCTTAAGTGGAAGGGTTGTCAGAAGAAAGAATGGACCAGTATAGTAGGGCTTGAGTGGAAGGGTTGTCAGAAGAAAGAATGGACCAGTATAGTAGGGCTTGAGTGGAAGGGTCGTCAGAAGAATGGACAAGTATAGTAGGGCTTGAGTGGAAGGGTCGTCAGAAGAAAGAATGGACAAGTATAGTAGGGCTTGAGTGGAAGGGTCGTCAGAAGAAAGAATGGACAAGTATAGTAGGGCTTGAGTGGAAGGGTTGTCAGAAGAAAGAATGGACAAGTATAGTAGGGCTTGAGTGGAAGGGTCGTCAGAAGAAAGAATGGACCAGTATAGTAGGGCTTGAGTGGAAGGGTCGTCAGAAGAAAGAATGGACAAGTATAGTAGGGCTTGAGTGGAAGGGTCGTCAGAAGAAAGAATGGACAAGTATAGTAGGGCTTGAGTGGAAGGGTCGTCAGAAGAAAGAATGGACAAGTATAGTAGGGCTTGAGGGGAAGGGTCGTCAGAAGAAAGAATGGACAAGTATAGTAGGGCTTGAGTGGAAGGGTTGTCAGAAGAAAGAATGGACCTGTATAGTTGGGCTTGAGTGGAACGGTTGTCAGAAGAAAGAATGGACCAGTATAGTAGGGCTTGAGTGGAAGGGTTGTCAGGAGAAAGCTGAAGAACATGACATCTCAAGTTCGTGAAGTTTCATCTAAACCAACCAAAAGACTTCTGGAACAATGTCCTTTGGCCAGACAAGATCCAGTGGAGATGTTTGGTCCTAATAAACTACTTTTGGTAAAAATCAAACACAACATATCAGCTCAGACACCTCGTACTGACTGTCAAGCAAGGGTGGTGGAAGGCGCACAGTTTGGACTTGTTTTTTCAGCCTCGGGACTTGGGCATCTTCCAGTCACTGAGATGACCATGAACTCCTCTCAGATCCAAGTTTGCAGCTGGTGGACCACTAGTGATCAACTCGACGTCAGGGCACCACCAAACAAAACAATGGGACAATACACTGCATTCGTTATGTGGGTGTAGTTTTTGCAATTTTTTTTAAAAAAACAGTTGAACTTATAGCTAAAGTCCCAGTATGAAGAATCCATTACTCCATCCAATAAACAGGTTCCTCTCGGAAACTCTACCGTAGACTGTCAGCCAAGAGCCGGCAATAATTCACAGGACTCCAACAGCTGCGAGGTCCTCAGTGAATGGTTCCTCTAAATCATTACAAGAATTTATATCTACCCAGGGACCGTCATTTACACGATATCCCCCCCCCCCCCGCCCCTGACATCCAGTAATGATGATGTATGTATCTTCTTATTTCCCTGCAAGGTAATGGTGGAAGATCAAAAACCTTGCCATACGCATGTGCTCCATTAGACGGCCATTCACAACAATCAGACAGTCACCTACAACAATTAGACATGTGTCAGGCTATGAGTCGGCGCTCGGCATTACAATGGTGTCATGGTGCTGGCAAGAGGAAAGTCTTGCTCAATTGCCTGGATTTGTAAATTACTCGAAAATTGTTTCCAGCCCCCGATCAGACACTTGTTGCCTCGGGCTCACCTTATCTCCACTTTGTGGTCAGCCTAATATTGAACAGGTTGTCTAAGAATGCACATGACTTCTCCCATACATTAGGCGGTATATTTAATATAGAGCGGCACCTAATACAAACCACGAGCCACCAGATGTCCGGAATGGGGGGAGGGATGGAGGAGAAGTTCTCAAAAACAATAAGTGGTGGATATTAGTCCTTGTATTGTCCTCTTCTCTTCATCCGTGCCTTCATTGTATCAGGAAGTTGAAGAAAGACCAATTTACTCGGCATTGAAAATTCAGACATCCAACAATCCCAGGCTCCGGAATGGCACATCTGCCTAGAAAATTGATTGCCTAGTAAATTCCAGCTCTGCACCTTGGTGACATGATGTAGCTCCAATGATGAAGTTTGCTTTATAGGCAATCAAACATGTCTTCTCCTGCTTTTCTTTCCACCACCGTCTTCTGTTATGTTGGTACAGTGACACCAGGTTACTGGGGAAAATGGTGCCCAATGAAAACCTCAAGCGTGGGGGTCAATTCAAAGAGGAATTGCTCAGATGTAGCCTAGTTGGAGGGTTCTTCCTGCATGGCTTCTTGATTCTATTCCTTTCCTTTGCTATGTGTCTATTGCTCCTGTTCCTGACCTCAGCCTTGGTTCCTGACAATGCACCTTGGATATTACACCTGGTACTTGAAGTATTACTCCTGGTTCTTGACTATTTTCCTTGCCTGCCTGTTGTTCCTTTTCCTGGGACTAGGAATGCCAAAACTGGTCCAAACTCCTACCTGACTTCTGACTTTGCTTCCGTCCCATTCCTTGACTCATCCTGATGAAGATTTTGGATCCATTCCTGACCTGATTTCTGTCTTTGAGTAAACATCCTGAAGACTATTCTAGAGATTGCGAATTGGGAAGCTTCTACTGGAGTTTAAGGAAGGACACAGGGATTTCTTTAGACTCCGCACTCCAGTCTTGCCTAAAAAAATTGTAGCGTAGAAAGTCCATCTTCCATAGGCTAGGGTAATGCGTACGTCTACCATTCATGGGTGTAGGAACCTTAGCTGGCAGTCCTTTTGGGAGTTGTATTGTCAATTGTTATATTGATTGGCAACTAAAGTTGATGGAACCAGTTCATAATGAATTTTCCAAAAACTTTTGGTTCATCTGAACCCCAAATATTTGGCGCTCACCACCCATGAATCACTATTATACTCCAGAGTATATACTTGTCAGACTCCAGAGTATAATATTATCATAGGTGTAACTATATAAGATGGCACTTCTTGAGGATCGAAAAAATTCCAATAAGCGAGGTCATGGAGGTGCGGAAAAATAAAAAAAACATTGATATACCTTCTAGGGTGCCTCAAGATCTCCAATGGTGCTCCATTGTTGTTGACTTCAGTCATCTTCTCATCTTTGTATCGCCACCTAGGTGACATCATGGGACCTGGCAGACTGTTGAGGCCTGTTTGATCATATGGGTTGTGTCAATGTTATGACCCAAGCTCGGTCCAAAAAAAAACCTGTGGGCAAATATTCACAAAGCAACAGAGATTCTCTTTCCCCCAAGGACTTCTAAAGCCTTAGGGTCATTGGAAAGCCCCTTGAAAAGTTTGCACAAGGGCCTTTCAATTTCCTCTTCAGCTATTGGATAGCGACCTGTGTCAGATATCAAGGGGTCACCGTCCCAAAAGTGAAATGACCGATGGTTTATTCGGAATTTTGCACGAATTTTGCACATTTCACAATACGAAGCTTATTCAGTTCTATTCTATCCCGATCATCACCGGATCAAGAGGACATTTCCGAAACCGCAGACAAAAACTCCGGGCCTAAAGATTTCATTAGACCACGATGTCTCCTCATTCCGTGGGATTGTCAGACACAACACGTCGCCCTTTGTGGGCGATATCAATCTGTCATTGGGAGAAGGCTCCAACAATAGGTCTTCTTCTTGACACAAGCATCAATGCGGAGCGGTGAATTACATAAAATCTTCTCCTGAATTGGAAATGATTGCAGTGACAGATTTGTGTACATATTCTGCAGATGACTTCCACTGAATGTCCCGAAATATGCTGGATAAATAAACCATGGAAATGACTGGTAGCAACAACCCCTCAGACGTGACCGGGGACCGGCTGAAAAGCAATTATGTGCCTGAAAGTGAGAAAAAAGTATGCAGCTGGGAAATCCGGGGATGAACTCTGGAATTTTTGGGGGCTGGAATTTTAGGAACATGTGTAAAGGCAATACAAATAAAAGACATGAATGATCTTTTGTAAAATTTCAAAAATTTGCAAAAATTCCAACATCTATAGCGGGGGGAAGGGGCAATGAAATATCACATTTTCTGAACTATTTGCTTTTAATACAAAAAATAATAAACAAAATTTAAAAAAAAAAATTGAAACATTTAGGATAGGACAATTTTTTGACCCCTGTGGTTCAGCTTCGGGTGGACAAATCCCATTGGATTTCAACGTAAACCTATTGTATAATTTTTTTCTAAGTACATACATACAAATATATAAATTTGATATGAAATATTTCTTGTGTATAAAAATTAATTTATGTTCTGTGTTCTTTATACACGGCCAAACAACCGGACCGATCTCCACTGAATTTGGCGCATAGATAAATCAGGAACTTCCAAAGGTTTTACAACGGCTTTCAGCTCTTTAGGACCTATAGTTACCAACATGTTAAGACAAGTAGATATTTCATCACTGAGTCCACAACATCCGATAACGCATGTTAACCAATAGTAACTGGCAGGTTGTTCTTAACCTCACTGACATACACATAGTTTTGGAGTAAGTTTCCATAACAGCCCAGCAACACATCCATAAAAAGCAAATATGGCACCACTGGCATCTACATCAAGAGCTTTCCTCTGTATGAAATCAGATTAACCATATTAGCCAATAGTAGCTGGCAAGTCATTCATTTTTAGCCTCACTGGCATACACATAGTTTTGGACTAGGTTTCTATAACAGGCTAGCGACATGTTCATAAAAGCAATAGAGATGAGCGAATATACTAATTCGAATACCTCCGCCGCATAGCTCCCGATGCATAAACACTTCCGGGGCATCAAATTTTTACTGCCCCTCCCACCTTCCCTGGCGCCGGGAGCTATGCGTCGGAGGTATTCGATCGAGTATATTCGCTCATCTCTAAAAAGCAAATATGGCACCACTGGCATCCACATCAAGAGCTTTTCTCTATATGAAATCAGATTAACCATATTAGCCAATAGAAGCTGGCAGGACCTTCATTCGTAGCCTCACTGGCATACACATAGTTTAGGAACAAGTTTCCAAAACTTCAGAAAAGCATATGGCTTCCATTGGCTTCCACATCAAGGACCTTTCTTGATATCACATCAGGTGACTCATATTAGCCAAAAGAAGATGACATACATATAGTTTTAGACCAGTGATATATTCACAAAAGCCACCATTGGTTTCCACATCAAGGGCCTTCCTCCATATGATATCAGTTTACCCATATTAGCCAATAGAAGGTCGCAGGTCCTTCTTTCTTAGCCTTACAGACATACACATGGTTTTAAACCAGTTTTCCATAACAACCCAGCAACATATTCACAAAAGCAAGAATAGATTTACTGTCAACTACATCCATGTGACATCAGATGATCTGTGTTAGCCAAAAGAAGTTATCTCGTCCTTCATTCTTAGCCTCACTGGCATACACATAGTCTTTGACCAGGTTTCCATAACAACCCAGCAACATAATTATAAAAGCTAATATGGTAACATTGGCTTCCACATCAAGGGCCTTCCTCCATATAACGTTAGATGACCCCTATTAGCCAATAGAAGCTGGCAGGTCCTTCATTCTTAGCCTCACTGGCATACACATAGTTTTGGACCAAGATCCCATAACAACCCAGCAACATAATTACAAAAACAAATATGGTAACATTGGCTTCCACATCAAGGGCCTTCCTCCATATAACGTTAGATGACCCCTATTAGCCAATAGAAGCTGGCAGGTCCTTCATTCTTAGCCTCACTGGCATACACATAGTTTTGGACCAAGATCCCATAACAAAACAGTGACATATTCAAAAAAGTATATATGACACCAGTGGCTTCCACATCAAGGATCTTTCTTGATATCACATCAAATGACCTATATTAGCCAATAGAAGCTAAAAGGTCCTTCATTCTTAACCTCACTGACACACACATAGTTTTAGACCAAATTTTCTTGACAATCCAGAGATATATTCACAAATGCAAATATGGCACCATTGGCTTCCACATCAAGGTCCTTCCACCATATGATATCCAATGACCCATACCACCCAATAGAAGCTAGCAGGTCCTTCATTCTTAACCTCACTGACATACACATAGTTTTAGACTAGGCTTATATGACAACCCAGCGACCTATTCACAAAAAACAAATATTGTACCACTGACTTCCACATGAAGAGCTACCTCAAGAACCCTATCCTAAAACAGGATGAATCAATAAACATGGCTTACTTACTTTAATCTAGTAACGATCATCGGTAACAAAATGAACACAAAAAAAGTTGTGAATTTTACTAGAGATGAGCGAACACTAAAATGTTCGAGGTTCGAAATTCGATTCGAACAGCCGCTCACTGTTCGAGTGTTCGAATGGGTTTCGAACCCCATTATAGTCTATGGGGAACATAAACTCGTTAAGGGGGAAACCCAAATTCGTGTCTGGAGGGTCACCAAGTCCACTATGACACCCCAGGAAATGATACCAACACCCTGGAATGACACTGGGACAGCAGGGGAAGCATGTCTGGGGGCATAAAAGTCACTTTATTTCATGGAAATCCCTGTCAGTTTGCGATTTTCGCAAGCTAACTTTTCCCCATAGAAATGCATTGGCCAGTGCTGATTGGCCAGAGTACGGAACTCGACCAATCAGCGCTGGCTCTGCTGGAGGAGGCGGAGTCTAAGATCACTCCACACCAGTCTCCATTCAGGTCCGACCTTAGACTCCGCCTCCTCCGGCAGAGCCAGCGCTGATTGGCCGAAGGCTGGCCAATGCATTCCTATGCGAATGCAGAGACTTAGCAGTGCTGAGTCAGTTTTGCTCAACTACACATCTGATGCACACTCGGCACTGCTACATCAGATGTAGCAATCTGATGTAGCAGAGCCGAGGGTGCACTAGAACCCCTGTGCAAACTCAGTTCACGCTAATAGAATGCATTGGCCAGCGCTGATTGGCCAATGCATTCTATTAGCCCGATGAAGTAGAGCTGAATGTGTGTGCTAAGCACACACATTCAGCACTGCTTCATCACGCCAATACAATGCATTAGCCAGTGCTGATTGGCCAGAGTACGGAATTCGGCCAATCAGCGCTGGCTCTGCTGGAGGAGGCGGAGTCTAAGGTCGGACCTGAATGGAGACTGGTGTGGAGCGATCTTAGACTCCGCCTCCTCCAGCAGAGCCAGCGCTGATTGGCCGAATTCCGTACTCTGGCCAATCAGCGCTGGCCAATGCATTCTATTAGCCCGATGTAGTAGAGCTGAATGTGTGTGCTAAGCACACACATTCAGCTCTACTTCATCGGGCTAATAGAATGCATTGGCCAATCAGCGCTGGCCAATGCATTCTATTAGCTTGATGAAGCAGAGTGTGCACAAGGGTTCAAGCGCACCCTCGGCTCTGATGTAGCAGAGCCGAGGGTGCACAAGGGTTCAAGTGCACCCTCGGCTCTCCTACATCAGAGCCGAGGGTGCGCTTGAACCCTTGTGCAGCCTCAGCTCTGCTACATCAGAGCCGAGGGTGCGCTTGAACCCTTGTGCACACTCTGCTTCATCAAGCTAATAGAATGCATTGGCCAGCACTGATTGGCCAGAGTACGGAATTCGGCCAATCAGCGCTGGCCAATGCATCCCTATGGGAAAAAGTTTATCTCACAAAAATCACAATTACACACCTGATAGAGCCCCAAAAAGTTATTTTTAATAACATTCCCCCCTAAATAAAGGTTATCCCTAGCTATCCCTGCCTGTACAGCTATCCCTGTCTCTTAGTCACAAAGTTCACATTCTCATATGACCCGGATTTGAAATCCACTATTCGTCTAAAATGGAGGTCACCTGATTTCGGCAGCCAATGACTTTTTCCAATTTTTTTCAATGCCCCCAGTGTCGTAGTTCCTGTCCCACCTCCCCTGCGCTGTTATTGGTGCAAAAAAGGCGCCAGGGAAGGTGGGAGGGGAATCGAATTTTGGCGCACTTTACCACGCGGTGTTCGATTCGATTCGAACATGGCGAACACCCTGATATCCGATCGAACATGTGTTCGATAGAACACTGTTCGCTCATCTCTAAATTTTACAAATAAATAAAATGTACAGAATTTTTAAAAATTCTTCTGGAAAATTTTTGCTTTTGCTATAATAATACAACTCTATTACAAGTCATAAATAAGACAAAAAAATATATTTAAGGGAGTAAAATAATAAGACAATGTAATAATTCATGACCTATAAATATAGAAAATGTCGAAATTTGAATTTTTTTTTCTCAAAATTTGACTCATTTTTTCTAAATTTTTTACTTTTAATTTATTGCTACTCAAATTTTTTTTTTTTTTTTTACTAGATTGATTTTTAATTAATTTTTTTGTAACATATTTCTCTCTTTATCATATAGGATATCACTTTGCGTTCAGATGTTGCTGAGCCTGACATCTCTCTGCAGGAAGCCACGTACTGTAAGACAAGCCATTCCCGTAGATTTCTCCGGGGACGTATCTTACGCGCTCCGTATAGTTATTTATGGCGACTCGGTGGATACAATTTTGGAGATATGGATCTCTGGACATTTTCAGATGAGTTATATTAAAATTGTGACAAATTTGTGGACCCGGTGTGCGAGAAGAAAATGTCGATTAAATTATGTGACTTCCCCAGAGAAGGAGAAGGGGCCTTAAGATGCAATGGCCCAGCGCTGTCCAGAGGGTAATGGAGGCGCGGTGTAAATCTTTCACCATATGTTTGTCATTACGTCGAGAATTTAGAGCGCACATTTATCAGCCGTGATGTAAATAGTGTTTATGGGTCATATTAGGTTCACAAAACTTTAAGAACTGATTTAATTTGTTGAGGCAACAAGTCAGGGAAATGCGAGGAGCAGATTGAAGTAAGAGGCTTGGTGGTTCGAGGAACGAGGAATCGCAGTGCGAAAGGCATCGGAATGAGCGTACAGATTAAAAACATGTTGTTGGGATAAACCGAGGTGCAATGACTGATGACCACAAGCCTGATTTACCTTCAGGTCACATTTCCACTATATTATAGACCCCAATATAGTATAGAACCCAGTTGGGTGCCAACAAGGTTGGTCAAGCAGAATTGGAACTTGACGAGTGTCCCAAACAAAGGAGAGACCTTCCATATTCCCTGAAGAGTAGGCAAATCTTCTGTCTTAATGCTTACCTCTCCTTGTTCCTGCAGTCATCTTCATAGATAGCTACCACCATGAGCATGGTCGATGGAATTGTCCAGGATTGAAGAAGACTACAGACTCCAGGAACACCAAGAAGATTCTCTAGAATCTGGTCTGGGGTCTGAATGTATTTAGGGGGCTCAATGAAGAAGGCAAATGGGTTCAAGAAGATATGGTAGGTACATGGACATCATCATGGACCAATCATGGACCCAACACATGCACATGATCATGCACATGGTGCCTTAAACTCCACAGTCCCCTCATTTTCCTACAACAATGACTTCCCAAAATGGATACATGCCAATCTCTGGCTCCAGTGGTGACCTCGTTGGTGTTGACCGGTTCACCATTACAGTCAGTGATGGTTGTAGTGGTCACAAATCCTTATCTAGATGCCATCACTGGAGAAGGAAGTTCATAGTCTGGTGGGGGATTGGTAACCTCCAGTACTGGATCATTGGGGGCTCGATAAGGTTAGCCTTCATTTGTTAATATTTTATAAGTTATTTAAAAAATTGCATGGTTGGCCAACCCCTTCAAATATGAGAGTTGAGTTGTCCTCGAAGACATAAACTTGTTCTTACCAAATTGGTAGGGTCTATGGACAAAAATCTCCAGTCCATGCCCTTGTAAGAGACAAGGGAACACCATTTCAATAAATGGAGGACAAATCTTAAGCTGGAGGTAGATTGAGCACTTGGGCAACTAGGTGCAACCCAACAGCCAGGGTTACCATGACCTGATCCTGATGTTCTCCTAGGAGATAGGGTGCCACCAGAATTACTGGCACTGGTTTACTCTCCATATTGGAAATGCATATGAGCCAAGTGTGTATGTGTATTGGGGGAGTGGGGAGGAATAGCTGTTGGTAAATTAGTGTTTGGCCAACAGCTATTGAAGGTGTTGGAGACGTTTTAGAGGTCCCTCAGTCTTCCATCTTGAAATTATCTAGATTGGAGGATTGGAGATGTCTTCTGCTTATCTAACTTACAATGGCCCCATAAATCACAATAGCACAGAAATGGAAATTTCCGTAAGAAGACAATTCTGGTGTTTCTGAGTACATGAAAGAGTCCGCGTTTCCTGAAATCAATTTTGAGGGTCTTCCCGGATTAACAATATGACAGTAAGGAAGGAAGGTGCTCACATATGGCAGCTCCGAGGGGTCTGATAATGACAGCTGAATGATGGCAAGAAATCTCCACCGTCACTTACTTAATCGCATGATGAAACGCTCAGCGCCGGCTGTTGACATTGGGTTTGTCAGCTGCTGACAGGAGGTTTGTGAACCTTTGTTTTTACAAGATGTAATCATGTGGTAGATTCCAGGGTCGGTGTGACAGCTCCATGTGTAACAGATGAGGAGCTCGTGTTTGTTACGAGGTATCAGGAGGAAAATCTGGTTGATATTAGATTTATTAAAAGAAAAACTTCACTTCCTAGTATTAGCAAGGCTTAGCTACACACCGTGAGGGCTCGGTGCTCCTTGTAGTCGCTATTCCAGTATGGTTTCTATAGGTTAGCAGTATGTGGCTGTAACAAGGACTAAAGGACATCACATAGACTTACTGGGCCATTAGGGGAATGGGCTTAAAGCTACGTCAGGGAGTTTTGGCTAAGGGATAGTCAATCTGACATCCTGAGAACTGAGAAGTATGGAACGTCCCACCAGGAATTCCAAAGTCACAAGACAATGCCTTTAGAAGGATTCCTTAGAAATGGCTTACACCAATACGCCGTACCAAAGCACCTGGCAGGAATTGTAGTCTGAAAATCTCAGGTTGGAGCTAATACATTGGAAATGATAAGTAGAGGTCAAGACAAGAAGCAAAAGGTAGACAGGCCAAGGTCAGGATAGGCAGCACATGATAAACAGGATGAGGTCAGGACAGGCAGCACATGATAAACAGGATGAGGTCAGGACAGGCAGCACATGATAAACAGGATGAGATCAGGATATTCAGCAAATGATAAACAGGTTGAGGTCATGACAGGCAGCAAATGATAAACAGGTTGAGGTCAGGACAGGCAGCAAATGATAAACAGGATGAGGTCAGGACAGGCAGCAAATGATAAAAAGGATGAGGTCAGGGCAGGTAGCACACGATAAACAAGATGAGGTCAGGACAGGTAGCACACGATAAACAGGATGAGGTCAGGACAGGCAGCACACGATAAACAAGATGAGGTCAGGACAGGTAGCACACAAAAAACAAGATGAGGTCAGGACAGGTAGCACATGATAAACAGTATGAGGTCAGGACAGGCAGCACATGATAAACAGGGTGAGGTCAGGGCAGGTAGCACATGATAAACAGTATGAGGTCAGGACAGGTAGCACATGATAAAAAGGATGAGGTCAGGACAGGTAGCATATGATAAACAGGTTGAGGTCATGACAGGCAGCACATGATAAACAGGATGAGGTCAGGACAGGTAGCACATAATAAACAGGATGAGGTCAGGACAGGTAGCACATGATAAACAGGATGAGGTCAGGACAGGTAGCACATGATAAACAGGATGAGGTCAGGACAGGCAGCAAATGATAAACAGGATGAGGTCAGGACAGGCAGCAAATGATAAACAGGTTGAGGTCATGACAGGCAGCACATGATAAACAGGATGAGGTCAGGACAGGCAGCACATGATAAACAGGCCAAGGTCATGACAGGCATCAAATGATAAACAGGATGAGGTCAGGAGAGGTAGCACATGATAAACAGAATGAGGTCAGGACAGGTAGCACATGATAAACAGGTTGAGGTCAGGACAGGCAACAACTGATAGGCAGGTCAAGGCCAGGATAGGAAGCACATGATAAACAAGTCAAGGTCAGGATAGGCAGAAAAAAATGGTAGGCAGGATGAGTTCAGGACAGAAAACAAATGATAATCAGGCCAAGGTCTGGAGGTAGAAAATCATAGACAGGCCAAGGTCAGAACAGGCAGCACATGATAAACAGGTTGAGGACAAGATAGGCAGCAAATAATAGAAAGGCTGGGTACAGGACAGGCAGTAGAAAAGCTAACACATATCAATGTCAAATATACTAATATACTATCTGAGCTTGTACCAGTAGAATCTGCAATGCAACATCTTTATGGACAACTGGAATGCAAAGAATCTTAATGCTTCTGCACAGAGCTGCTTGGGATGGAAGCTTAAAGGGGTTTTTTGGGATTGTAAAAGTAACAGTCTATTTATAGGATAGATCATCAATGTTAGCTTGGAGGGAGTCCAAAAACTGGGATCCCCACCGATCATCTGTGAGCACTGCTTAAATCAACCGATCTGAAGGATAGGCCATCGACTGTCTAGTCTGGAAAAATAGAATTTAAATAGTTGCTGAGCAACACGAGATACACAAATGACTCATGTGCCATTTGTAGGCAGGTCAAATCAGTGATTGGCTGCCTTGGTCACATGACCACCAACGAAACTTTGCAACGTCCAATTAGACATATGCAAACTGGTTCATAAGGGTTTATTACAAAGGTATAAATAATAATAATAATAATAATAATAAACAATAATAATAATAATAAAATAATAAATAATAATAATAAAATAATAATAATAATAATAATAATAATAAAAAATTAATAATAATTAATAATAATAATAATAATAATAATAATAATAATAATAATTAATAAAATGATATAACATCTAAAATAACTGAAAAAATATTCTAAAAAATATTATGATAAACTAATGAACTCTAAGAATATAAACGAAAATAAAAAATTCTAAACTAATCTAAAACATACAAAGTAAAAATATAACTCTATATATAAATAATACGGCAAATTACTGAAATTCAAGAAAATAAAGTAAAATAACTCATTTTAAAATAAATAATATAAACGATATAGTAAACCTATAAAATAATAATCAATAATGATAACAATAATATGATAAAGTAGCAAAATACAAAAAAAATTTCCAAAATAAAAAATACAATAAATATATAAAATAAAAAAATACTTATATAAATTAATGGGATGCAAATAAAATAAAATAAATAGAAAGAAGTGAATGTAACTAGAATGATAATAAAATGCCATAAGGGTCTGTGCTGCTTTATGGTGGATAAACGAGTGTTAATGGTTCGCGGCGTCCCAACTCCATGGAATTATCCTGACGTACGTGTTACAACAAAGAATGTTATTCCTGCGCCGGCGCTTTCCCCCTCGGCACCATTGTGTTCACATGCAGCAAATGTATCAAATTCACACCTCGCTCTCTTAAAGGTTTCACGGCGAAGGCGGAATATAAAGGAGCCCGGCCCGAGTCTCAGCAGTCCCGTATATCAAACACTTTATAGCGCCCCTCCCCCGCTTCATTACATGTAATTACATACCGCCAATACTTATCGCAGTCAATCTCATTACCTGGGACTTCACTTTCCCTTGTATTTTTGGAAGACGTTTTCGCTATGAGACCGGGCTGAGCCACCAAAGACGGCGAGTTCTGTCTAATGTTACGTGGGAAAGAATGAACATGGTTACAGTAAGACTCCTTTAATCGATGACCGATTGTCCGGGAGTTGTCGTAGCCCGATGACTGTAAAGTGAGATGCTGCAATCTCATAAACATTTACTGATACAGCCCAGTCCGATAATCTAGCAGATTTCATGATTCAGTCCGTACATTATGTCAGGGCTGGGTTAAAGGGATGGTATAGAGTTTATAATTCAGTCTTTATTGATATCCCTTTAATTTGTCGATGCTGCTGTAAGCTCCTGACATGTAGAAAGAGAAGCCATTTTGGCTTTCTCCATTGTGTTGGTATAGGTGTCCGCCATATTAATGTTTAGGGGGTCACCAGGACACCCATAGGGTCGTTCCTCTCCCTCAACTCCTGGCTGTGAATGCCTGTAATAGAATCGCATAGCTGCCACTCCTGTGCTGACAGTTTGTTACAATGTATCAGTACAGTCAATCCCTTTGGACTTGACTCTTGTCTTTGCCTCTTTCCAACAACCAAGGAGAGGAACCCTAAGAAAGTGATCTGAGTGATCTGCAAAAGCCCTGGTGCGCGTCCTGCAATGACGACATCACTTTACAGACTAGCAGGAGCCAGGCCGAACCCCATAAAGTGAACCTCAACCTGCAGAGATTGGACGAGCCCCGCAGGTTCCGCACGTGACGTATGTGTCAAAGTTTTGTCACTTCAGCTCAAGTAACAATAATTCTGTGGAATAAATTAATGACATTACAGCAGAAATAACCACCTTACCGGGCGAGAGCCGGAGCGCCAGCGAAATATAGGGCGGCCGAGACCGTGTTTATGATGGATTTTCCCTGATGGTTTTGACTCGAGCTTGACAGGTATATAAAACAGATCTGATGGAGACTGCAGCCATTTATATTATGTGCGACAAATGGAATGGATGAGTCGACGGCGCTCATAAAGAGGGGAGACTCAACACAGGATCCCTGATTAACCATAAAAATATTTAGTAGTCCCTGAGCTCTGCCAGATATAAAGGAACGGGATGATGAAACCTACACAGAACATTAACCAGAAGTGCAGAGGCCGGGATCTGAGGAAAGGTTAAAGAAATCTGCAGAACGATACTCAAAGTCTGCACAATATACATATATCCTGAGAGTGTTACACCAAGTGTGTACTACATTAGGCTACTATAATAATACTACTATAATACTGCTCCTATGTACAAGAATATAACTACTATAATACTGCTCCTATGTACAAGAATATAACTACTATAATACTGCTCCTATGTACAAGAATATAACTACTATAATACTATTCCTATGTACAGGAATATAACTACTATAATACTGCTCCTATGTACAAGAATATAACTACTATAATACTGCTCCTATGTACAAGAATATAACTACTATAATACTACTCCTATGTACAGGAATATAACTACTATAATACTGCTCCTATGTACAAGAATATAACTACTATAATACTACTCCTATGTACAAGAATATAACTACTATAATACTGCTCCTATATACAAGAATATAACTACTATAATACTACTCCTATGTACAAGAATATAACTACTATAATACTACCTCCTATGTACAAGAATATAACTACTATAATACTACTCCTATGTACAAGAATATAACTACTATAATACTACTACTATGTACAAGAATATAACTACTATAATACTGCTCCTATGTACAAGAATATAACTACTATAATACTACCTCCTATGTACAAGAATATAACTACTATAATACTACTCCTATGTACAAGAATATAACTACTATAATACTGCTCCTATATACAAGAATATAACTACTATAATACTGCTCCTATATACAGGAATATAACTACTATAATACTACTCCTATGTACAAGAATATAACTACTATAATACTACTCCTATGTACAAGAATATAACTACTATAATACTGCTCCTATATACAAGAATATAACTACTATAATACTGCTCCTATATACAGGAATATAACTACTATAATACTACTCCTATGTACAAGAATATAACTACTATAATACTGCTCCTGTATACAAGAATATAACTACTATAATACTGCTCCTATATACAGGAATATAACTACTATAATACTGCTCCTATGTACAAGAATATAACTACTATAATACTACTCCTATGTACAAGAATATAACTACTATAATACTACCTCCTATGTACAAGAATATAACTACTATAATACTACTCCTATGTAAAAGAAAATAACTACTATAATACTGCTCCTATGTACTGGAATATAACTACTATAATACTGCCCCCTATGTACAAGAATATAACTACTATAATACTGCTCCTATGTACAAGAATATAACTACTATAATACTGCTCCTATGTATAAGAATATAACTACTATAATACTACTCCTATGTACAAGAATATAACTACTATAATACTACTCCTATGTACAAGAATATAACTAATATAATACTACTCCTATGTACAGGAATATAACTACTATAATACTGCTCCTATATACAAGAATATAACTACTATAATACTGCCCCCTATGTACAAGAATATAACTACTATAATACTGCTCCTATGTACAAGAATATAACTACTATAATACTACTCCTATGTACAAGAATATAAATACTATAATACTACTCCTATATACAAGAATATAAATACTACAATACTACCTCCTATGTACAAGAATATTACTACTATAATACTACTCCTATGTACAAGAATATAACTACTATAATACTACTCCTATGTACAAGAATATAACTACTATAATACTACTCCTATGTACAAGAATATAACTACTATAATACTACTCCTATATACAAGAATATAACTACCATAATACTACCTCCTATGTACAAGAATATAACTACTATAATACTGCTCCTATGTACAGGAATATAACTACTATAATACTACTCCTATGTACAAGAATATAACTACTATAATACTACTCCTATGTACAAGAATATAACTACTATAATACTGCTCCTATGTACAAGAATATAACTACTATAATACTACTCCTATGTACAAGAATATAACTACTATAATACTACCTCCTATGTACAAGAATATAACTACTATAATACTGCTCCTATATACAAGAATATAACTACTACAATACTACTCCTATATACAAGAATATAACTACTATAATACTGCTCCTATATACAACAATATAACTACTATAATACTGCTCCTATGTACAAGAATATAACTACTATAATACTGCTCCTATATACAAGAATATAACTACTACAATACTTCTCCTATATACAAGAATATAACTACTATAATACTGCTCCTATGTACAAGAATATAACTACTATAATACTGCTCGTATGTACAAGAATATGACTACTATAATACTGCTCCTATGTACAAGAATATAACTACTATAATACTGCTCGTATGTACAAGAATATGACTACTATAATACTGCTCCTATGTACAAGAATATAACTACTATAATACTGCTCGTATGTACAAGAATATAACTACTATAATACTGCTCCTATGTACAAGAATATAACTACTATAATACTGCTCCTATATACAAGAATATAACTACTATACTACTGCTCCTATGTACAAGAATATAACTACTATAATACTACCTCCTATGTACAAGAATATAACTACTATAATACTGCTCCTATGTACAAGAATATAACTACTATAATACTGCTCCTATGTACAAGAATATAACTACTATAATACTGCTCCTATATACAAGAATATAACTACTACAATACTACTCCTATATACAAGAATATAACTACTATAATACTGCTCCTATGTACAAGAATATAACTACTATAATACTGCTCCTATGTACAAGAATATAACTACTATAATACTGCTCGTATGTACAAGAATATGACTACTATAATACTGCTCCTATGTACAAGAATATAACTACTATAATAATGCTCCTATGTACAAGAATATAACTACTACAATACTACTCCTAAATACAAGAATATAACTACTATAATACTGCTCCTATGTACAAGAATATAACTACTATAATACTGCTCCTATGTAAAAGAATATAACTACTATAATACTGCTCCTATATACAAGAATATAACTACTACAATACTACTCCTATATACAAGAATATAACTACTATAATACTGCTCCTATGTACAAGAATATAACTACTATAATACTGCTCCTATGTACAAGAATATAACTACTATAATACTGCTCCTATGTACAAGAATATAACTACTATAATACTGCCCCTATATACAAGAATATAACTACTATACTACTGCTCCTATGTACAAGAATATAACTACTATAATACTACCTCCTATGTACAAGAATATAACTACTATAATACTGCTCCTATGTACAAGAATATAACTACTATAATACTGCTCCTATATACAAGAATATAACTACTACAATACTACTCCTATATACAAGAATATAACTACTATAATACTGCTCCTATATACAAGAATATAACTACTATAATACTGCTCCTATGTACAAGAATATAACTACTATAATACTGCTCCTATATACAAGAATATAACTACTACAATACTTCTCCTATATACAAGAATATAACTACTATAATACTGCTCCTATGTACAAGAATATAACTACTATAATACTGCTCGTATGTACAAGAATATGACTACTATAATACTGCTCCTATGTACAAGAATATAACTACTATAATAATGCTCCTATGTACAAGAATATAACTACTATAATACTGCTCCTATATATAAGAATATAACTACTACAATATTACTCCTATATACAAGAATATAACTACTATAATACTGCTCCGTTGTACAAGAATATAACTACTATAATACTGCTCCTATGTACAAGAATATAACTACTATAATACTGCTTCTATGTACAAGAATATAACTACTATAATACTGCTCCTATGTACAAGAATATAACTACTATATTACTGCTCCTATGTAAAAGAATATAACTACTATAATACTGCTCCTATATACAAGAATATAACTACTACAATACTACTCCTATATACAAGAATATAACTACTATAATACTGCTCCTATGTACAAGAATATAACTACTATAATACTGCTCCTATGTACAAGAATATAACTACTATAATACTGCTCCTATGTACAAGAATATAACTACTATAATACTGCTCCTATGTACAAGAATATAACTACTATAATACTGCCCCTATATACAAGAATATAACTACTATACTACTGCTCCTATGTACAAGAATATAACTACTATAATACTACCTCCTATGTACAAGAATATAACTACTATAATACTGCTCCTATGTACAAGAATATAACTACTATAATACTACTCCTATATACAAGAATATAACTACTATAATACTACCTCCTATGTACAAGAATATAACTACTATAATACTGCTCCTATGTACAAGAATATAACTACTATAATACTACTCCTATGTACAAGAATATAACTACTATAATACTGCTCCTATGTACAAGAATATAACTACTATAATACTGCTCCTATGTACAAGAATATAACTACTATAATACTGCTCCTATATACAAGAATATAACTACTACAATACTACTCCTATATACAAGAATATAACTACTATAATACTGCTCCTATATACAAGAATATAACTACTATAATACTGCTCCTATGTACAAGAATATAACTACTATAATACTGCTCCTATGTACAAGAATATAACTACTATAATACTGCTCCTATATACAAGAATATAACTACTACAATACTTCTCCTATATACAAGAATATAACTACTATAATATTGCTCCTATGTACAAGAATATAACTACTATAATACTACTCCTATATACAAGAATATAACTACTATAATACTACCTCCTATGTACAAGAATATAACTACTATAATACTGCTCCTATGTACAAGAATATAACTACTATAATACTACTCCTATGTACAAGAATATAACTACTATAATACTGCTCCTATGTACAAGAATATAACTACTATAATACTGCTCCTATGTACAAGAATATAACTACTATAATACTGCTCCTATATACAAGAATATAACTACTACAATACTACTCCTATATACAAGAATATAACTACTATAATACTGCTCCTATATACAAGAATATAACTACTATAATACTGCTCCTATGTACAAGAATATAACTACTATAATACTGCTCCTATGTACAAGAATATAACTACTATAATACTGCTCCTATGTACAAGAATATAACTACTATAATACTGCTCCTATGTACAAGAATATATTTTGTATAATACTCCTCCTATGTACAAGAATATAACTACTATAATACTGCTCCTATATACAAGAATATAACTACTATAATACTACCTCCTATGTACAATAATATAACTACTATAATTCTGCTCCTATGTACAAGAATATAACTACAATAATACTACTCCTATGTACAAGAATATAACTACTACAATACTACTCCTATGTACAAGAATATAACTACTACAATACTGCTCCTATGTACAAGAATATAACTACTATAATACTGCTCCTATGTACAAGAATATAACTACTATAATACTGCTCCTATGTACAAGAATATAACTACTATAATACTGCTCCTATGTACAAGAATATAACTACTATAATACTGCTCCTATATACAAGAATATAACTACTACAATACTTCTCCTATATACAAGAATATAACTACTATAATACTGCTCCTATGTACAAGAATATAACTACTATAATAGTGCTCCTATGTACAAGAATATAACTACTATAATACTGCTCCTATGTACAAGAATATAACTACTATAATACTGCTCCTATGTACAAGAATATAACTACTATAATACTGCTCCTATGTACAAGAATATAACTACTATAATACTGCTCCTATATATAAGAATATAACTACTACAATACTACTCCTATATACAAGAATATAACTACTATAATACTGCTCCTATGTACAAGAATATAACTACTGTAATACTGCTCCTATGTACAAGAATATAACTACTATAATACTGCTCCTATGTACAAGAATATAACTACTATAATACTGCTCCTATGTACAAGAATATAACTACTATAATACTACTCCTATGTACAAGAATATAACTACTATATTACTGCTCCTATGTACAAGAATATAACTACTATAATACTGCTCCTATATACAAGAATATATCTACTACAATACTACTCCTATATACAAGAATATAACTACTACAATACTGCTCCTATGTACAAGAATATATCTACTATAATACTGCTCCTATGTACAAGAATATAACTACTATAATACTGCTCCTATGTACAAGAATATATCTACTATAATACTGCTCCTATGTACAAGAATATAACTACTATAATACTTCTCCTATATACAAGAATATAACTACTATACTACTGCTCCTATGTACAAGAATATAACTACTATAATACTGCTCCTATATACAAGAATATATCTACTACAATACTACTCCTATATACAAGAATATAACTACTACAATATTGCTCCTATGTACAAGAATATAACTACTATAATACTGGTCCTATGTACAAGAATATAACTACTATAATACTACCTCCTATGTACAAGAATATAACTACTATAATACTGCTCCTATGTACAAGAATATAACTACTATAATACTACCTCCTATGTACAAGAATATAACTACTATAATACTACCTCCTATGTACAAGAATATAACTACTATAATACTACCTCCTATGTACAAGAATATAACTACTATAATACTGCTCCTATGTACAAGAATATAACTACTATAATACTGCTCCTATGTACAAGAATATAACTACTATAATACTGCTCCTATATACAAGAATATAACTACTACAATACTACTCCTATATACAAGAATATAACTACTATAATACTGCTCCTATGTACAAGAATATAACTACTATAATACTGCTCCTATGTACAAGAATATAACTACTATAATACTGCTCCTATATACAAGAATATAACTACTATAATACTACCTCCTAGCTGTGAGGACGTGTTTTTGTAGCTCTCCTGAGGCTCCTGATGTCTGGAGATAGCCCAGGGCGGGGCCGCCCTGGGTGGGGAAGTTCCCCTGCCAAGGCCCAGGCTCCAAGGCCTTCTCTGGGAAGCAATTCCCAGACAACTAAAAAAATGGATGGAAATCCTAAAGTCCCCAGTAATGGGAATCGTGTCCAGTGTGTCAGCAGTCCTAGTGCAGCAAGCCAAGATGGGAAGAAAGTTGTAAAGGAAGAAGTAACGGAAGCAAGCAGTAGTACGGTGCAACAACCAAGCAAAATGGTTGAATGTAAGGAGCAAACTTTGCAGCCTGTGCAGACTCCATTGCAGGTTGCAGGTGTCCAGTCCACCCCACCCTCCTGCAGACAGAGGAGAACATCCCTGGAGAAGCAGACCATGCAGGAGAACATGCAGCAGTCTGTATTGGTACGGTCTGAGCGGACAAGATCTGGAAGCGGTAACTACAAAAATGTAGTGAAGGCAGTGGAGGAGATCAAAGGGAGACCAGCGGGGAAGCTTCAAGGTACCAGCAGTACAGTCACTGGAAATAAACTGGGACATAGTCCCCAGTCTGGACATTGTGGGCCCATGGCAGTGACAACAGCCGTAGCATGTCAGAAATCACAGGCTACACCAACCAGAAGCCATACTGGGGGTAACCAACCTGCAAAGCTCTCCAACAATGCACAGACTGTCACAGCTACTGAGCGAGCACCAGAACTGCGCCTGGCAGATGAGATACCAGCACTGGTCAAGCGACTGGAGACATTGAAGGCCAGTAAAATATATCTGCAGAGACAGATTGAATGTGCGTATAATCTAAAAAAGTCTGCATGCCCTGAGAAACTGGTGTTACTGGACAGGAAGCTGAGCGCACTGGCGAAAGAGCTCGCCGAGAACGTACGGGAGACCGAGACTGTACTGGAGCAAATGGGACCGGTGGGAGAATCGTACAGAAACCAGCAGCGGTTCCAGGAATACCAGAAGTCACCATCACCTTGTGCTAAAGCTGGGTCTGAACCCTCTCAAGGTGGCAGCCAGCAGTCCCATGTAAAACCAGTTCTGCAGCCAGCAAGTTTCCCTTTTAAGGAAGGGAATTTGTACGGGAAAGCGACCAGTGTTCAGCAACAGCAAAAACCTGCAGCAGTTCTCAGCAAGGCACCACAAGTCCCAGCAACCAGCACTTTGCAACCAGGTCATGGACCCCTGCCTAATGGTAATGAAGTAGCAGCTGTGCAGACACCACAAGTCCCAGGAGACAAGTCATTGCAGCAGGATTATGGACTCTTACCTGAAGGTACTGGGGGAGTAACATATTTGGGGTTACAGGTTGTGGACTCTGTTGTGCAGGACTCTGCTGCCGTTGACTGTAGTGGTAATATGGACTCTGCTATGCAGGACTCTGCTGCCGCTGACTATAATACTAATATGGACTCTGCTGTGCAGGACTCTGCTGCCGCTGATTGTCTGACTAATGTGCCTGATATTATGGATATTCCTGTATGTGATAACGGCCCAGCAGGGGAAGGTGTTTCTGGGGGGGATCCTTCACGATCTATGGCGTCAGACCCCTCTGCAGTCCAGTCTCTGGAGTCTGGTGATATTGCAGACATAGAGGTTGATGGTGGGGCGGACACAGGACAGTCCAGTGTGCAGGACTTTCCCCCTCTGGATACTCGCACAGTAGCAGAACCACATGGTACAGGTGCTCAGCAGCCCACACAGCGCCCACAAACACGCCAAGATGGCGGATCCGGCCGTACCTCCTCAGGGAATGCCTGGAGCCGCGGTGCTCCATCTTTTGCATCAAACTCCAGTTATACAGGCCAGGCTTTCAGGAGGAGGAATGTAGTCAGGTTTAGGCACGGAGGTGCCAAGGAGGATCTGCCGGATAGGAGGTTTGTGGTCCGAGAGCTCCTATGTACCCAGATGGGCTTTGTGCCGACTGATATCCTGGCCGTCATAAACCTTCCTGACCGCCAGGGGTATGATGTTAGTTTTAAGCTGATGTCTGATCTGGACCGGTTCTGGGCCAATCTCACCAGGTTGAGAGATACGGAAGGTTGGGATAAGTTCAGTTTCATCCCCATCTCTAGGCCAGATACAGCCTCTGTCACAATTGTATTTTGGAATGAAGCCGTTCCCCCTCAGGATATTGTCATCTGGCTCAGGAGGCATTGTGACCTCATGTCCGATCTTAGTAAGAACAGGGATGAAGACGGGGTCTGGACCGGTGGGTGGAGGGTCCTGGTGAAGTTGCGTCAGCAGAACAACATAACCCAACATCTGCCCAATTCGTTCTTTATAGGCCGAGAAAAAGGGATCTGCTTCTATGCGGGTCAGCCTCGCCGGTGCTTCAAGTGTGGGAAGGCCGGCCATGTGGCCAGTGTATGCTCCATGGTAAAGTGTAGCCTATGTAATGAAATGGGCCACGTGAGTGCCACATGCCAAAGCATTAGGTGTAACCTGTGCGGTCGGATCGGTCACCCCCACAGAGATTGTCCTGATGCCTGGCATAACATCTGTAAGGATAGCCCTGATGAGGACTTGCTGGCAGCGGCTGATGACATACAGGAGGAGGAGGAGGCGCTATTGTCAGGGTCAGTAGTCACGGAGGCGGAGCCTCAACCACATACAGGTGATACCACCCAAGACCAGGCCGAGTCAGGTCCCATTGAGACGACCATGGAGGTTGTCGAGCAGGTTGTACAACCCTCAGTGGTCGTCTCTTCTCCTGCCCGATCATCCAACAATAATAAAAGGAGGAAGAAGGATAAAGCCAGCCGTAAGCCTGAGGGTGAGTGGACCACGGTAGAAAAGCCCACAAAGATGAGAGTAAGTAGTGCAGGCGAGGTCACTGCAACGGGGAATAGATTTAGTGTCCTATCAGAGTCAGATGGAGAAGCAGAACTAGACAGAGAACTCTCACAAATGATGGCGGAGTATGAGGAGGAGCCAGAGGGCGATCCTCCCAATAAGAGGAGACCCCACCGAGATGAGGGGCAGTCCGAATCAGACATGGAAACAGCTGGTCACCAGGACACCTCTGACTCTGACCTATGACAATGGGACCCATCTCTCTGTTTCTCATATTCCTAGTTGTTCTGATGGCAGGTTTCTATCTTAAAGTTATCTCTAGTAATGTGAATAGCATCCGAGCAAGGAGGACAAGACACGCAGTGTATGAACATCTGAGATATCTTGATGCCGATGTCTATTTCTTACAAGAAACCCGTTTAAATACTTTAGGACTAATACGAGAAGCAGAGAGAGAATGGAAATCTGGCCCGTCCTTCTGGTCTCTGGCTGTGGAGCCTTATGCCGGGGTTTCTATACTGTTTAACACCCCTGATGTCACCATACACAGATTCACTGAGGTTCTGATGGGGAGGTGCCTGGTTTTAGAAGTTACCATCCGAGGCAGAAGGCTCCGACTCATTAATATCTATGGTCCACCGCAGTCGGTGATTGAAAGGGCACGTCTGTTTGATGAAGTCAAGCAGTACTTGTTTACATCTGTTCCGGTAGTCATGGCAGGGGACTTCAATGCCACCATGTCATCCAGTGACAGACCTACTGGTCGGCCTCTCACCAGGGACTGCAAGGTCTTAAGCAGAATTATTTCACAGGCTGGTCTGTCTGATGTGTTTACTGAGGGTGGTAGGAAACCAAAATTCACTTACTCCTGCGCTGGTAGATGCAGTCGGATAGACTTAGCTCTGGTCAGTCCCGCTGAGCATGTTAGTGAGAAAAGTGAAAAGACAGTCCCTTATTCTGACCATCTGGCTTTGTATTTTTGCTTGGGCTCCACAAAACGCCCTGATATTGGGAGAGGCCTATGGAAGCTCAATTCCAGCCTCTTGGACGATGACTGTGTCCGGAGTTGTGTCCACTCTCTATTTCAGAACCAGCTTGAGAGAGTGGTGTTTTATGACAACATGGCAGACTGGTGGGAGGATGTCAAGGAGGAGATCAGATCCCTCTTAAGGAGACTGTCAGTTAAGAAGGGGAAGAGTAAATATAGCCAGTATCTCAGGCTGCGGAAAGAATTAGAGTCACTCTATTCGGCGGGCGGGGATAACCAACAGAAGATTGACCGGCTGAAATCTGAGATCAGTCAGTATCAGTACCGCAGGTATACATCCCTGGTTCTTGAACGGGATTATGGGTCCTTAGGGGCTCCGGATCCTTTTGAGAATTGCAGGGAGCGGGTGGCAAATAAATCGGTCACAGGTCTCACTGACTCCCAGGGTGTGTTACAGGAGTCTCGGGAGGGTATCCTGGGGGTGGTGAGAACTTACTATGCTGACTTGTTTCAGAAGAAGGTTTTGGATAGAGAGAAGGTGGCTCAATTCTTGGAGGCAACTCCAGGTCCTGATACTAATGATTTGGACTTTTCTCCTTTGACAGCAGAGTTAACAGTGGAAGAGGTGAAAGAGGCCATAGATAAGTTACATCTGAAGAAGGCACCAGGTCCAGATGGGATTACAGCTGAGTTCTATAAGAAATTCCGAGACCTCTTGGCACCAATTCTCGTGGATGTATACAAAACTAGTCTAGAAAACCACCTGATGCCTCCATCCATGAGAGTGTCCTCCCTGATCCTGCTGTCTAAAGGTAAAGAGCCTAGTGACATCAAGAACTGGAGGCCGATTGCCCTCTTGAATGTCGATAGGAAGATTCTTGCAAAAATTCTGTTCTCTAGATTAGTTTGTTTGTCCCCGGCACTGTTGGCAGGCTCACAGTTTGGCACAGTTAAAGGGCGGAACATCTCTGGAGCAGTTATCTCGATAAGGGAGATGTTTGAGAGATGTAAAGCTCTGAGGTGTGGGAGATATGTTGTGAGTCTTGACCAGGCTAAGGCCTTTGACAGAGTAGACCATGAGTATCTATGGGCGACTTTGACAAAGTATGGTATTCCGGGACAATTTGTGGATTGGCTGAGAACTTTGTACCGTGAGGCGGAGAGCTTTCCTCTGATTAATGGTTGGCAGGGTGATGCTTTCAGGGTTGAGGCAGGGGTGAGACAAGGTTGCCCACTGAGTCCATTACTGTATGTGTTTGCCATAGACCCGTTTCTTAGGTCACTGCAGGAGTGTGATTTTCAGGGGGCGCCGGTCCCCCACTGCTTGCCCCTGAGAGTTGTTGCCTACGCGGATGATGTGACTGTGGTGATATCTGAGCCTCGTGAGGTGGAGATGTTGTCTGCGGCCATCAGAAGTTACTCAGAGGCCTCCGGGTCTCTTGTCAACCTTGAGAAGAGTCAAGCTCTCTGGACGGGTCATACTGGTCCTACATTTGATCTGCCGCAGTTTGCCCAGGCCTCCTCCTATATTAAGATCCTTGGGGTGAAATTCGGGAGGGATGATAATTGCAGACTAAATTGGGAAGAAAAGTTGGAATCCGGAAATGCAAAGGTTCAGCGATGGAAGAACTGGAGGCTGACCTATAGAGAAAGGGTTAAAATGTTGAAGACTTACCTGGTCCCTGTCTTCTTGTACGTCTCTGTTGTCTTTCCTTTGCCAGAATCTTTCTCCGCTAGGCTCTTTAGCCTGTTCTTCCAACTTTTGTGGGGGAACAGGTTGAACCCAGTAAAAAGAGGGATAACCTACCTACAGAGGAGAGAGGGTGGGCTGGATATGTTAAATCCAAGGGTGTTTTTTGACTCCATGTTTCTAAAAGTAAATTTTGGTTGCCTGGACTCAGATAACAGCTCCCTGTGGGTAAATAGTATCAGGGACTGGATATTGCCTTTTGCAGAATCCTGGGTGCGAGGCGGCAGCCTTAAGAGGGGTCGATCGACTCGTGACTACCTCCCCCAGTATCTGGACTATGGCATAAGGTGCCTAAAAAAATGGGGTATTGAAAAGACCTATCTGGTGAGTAAGACCAGGAGAGATCTATACACCAGGGTATGTAAGACCTTCTATTGTCTCCAGCCGGCATTGAGGGACTGTACATCTATAACCCTGCAGGATAGTCTGAGGCTCCTCACTGGTCTGAGGCTCCCTGCAAAGTTCTTTGACATTGCCTGGCTATCTCTGCATGGGAAACTTTTTGTAAGAGGCAACCTAAAACATCTCAGTATGACAGATCGGGCATGTCCATTAGGTTGTCAGCAGGAGGAGACCATGGCACATTTTATATCAGAGTGCGGGGGAGGGCGAAAGATCTGGCAGGAAATATCCCGGAGGCTGAAAATTCCCCGATTACAATCACTCAAATACCCCGAAATCATATATGGCATCCCAACTAATATAGGTGACATTAACCGGGAGACCCTGTATATTATTATTACTGTCATCAAATATTATCACTGGCATACGAGGACCCAGGTGTCCCTACACAGAGAGCCCTTCCGTCATATGACCGCTGTCACATATATCATGTCTGAACTGAGGTGGATAAAGTCTCTGGAGGTCAGAAAAAAGTCTGATAATGTAAAATTGTGGAGAAATGTATATATCGATTGCTGAATATTCTGATAACACTGCAAATAAGTCTGTTCATTTATTTATGGATTTATTTATTTTTCCCCCCTCTTTATCCTGCCAGCAATGGACTCTTAAGTTAAAGTGATTCTCATTTTTGTTATCTGACAGACATGTCTGATTTATGTTATATTATTATTATTATTATTATTAATTAGTTATTAATTCTGCTGGAATGTAATGTATTTTTGTTTTGTTTTTACTAATAAAAATTACCTCCTATGTACAAGAATATAACTACAATAATACTACTCCTATGTACAAGAATATAACTACTACAATACTACTCCTATGTACAAGAATATAACTACTATAATACTGCTCCTATGTACAAGAATATAACTACTATAATACTGCTCCTATGTACAAGAATATAACTACTATAATACTGCTCCTATGTACAAGAATATAACTACTATAATACTGCTCCTATGTACAAGAATATAACTACTATAATACTACTCCTATGTACAAGAATATAACTACTATATTACTGCTCCTATATACAAGAATTTAACTACTACAATACTACTCCTATATACAAGAATATAACTACTATAATACTGCTCCTATGTACAAGAATATAACTACTATAATACTGCTCCTATGTACAAGAATATAACTACTATAATACTGCTCCTATGTACAAGAATATAACTACTATAATACTGCTCCTATATACAAGAATATAACTACTACAATACTACTCCTATATACAAGAATATAACTACTATAATACTGCTCCTATGTACAAGAATATAACTACTATAATACTGCTCCTATGTACAAGAATATAACTACTATAATACTGCTCCTATGTACAAGAATATAACTACTATAATACTACTACTATGTACAAGAATATAACTACTATAATACTGCTCCTATGTACAAGAATATAACTACTATAATACTGCTCCTATGTACAAGAATATAACTACTATAATACTGCTCCTATATACAAGAATATAACTACTACAATACTACTCCTATATACAAGAATATAACTACTATAATACTGCTCCTATGTACAAGAATATAACTACTATAATACTGCTCCTATATACAAGAATATAACTACTACAATACTACTACTATATACAAGAATATAACTACTATAATACTGCTCCTATGTACAAGAATATAACTACTATAATACTGCTCCTATGTACAAGAATATAACTACTATAATACTGCTCCTATGTACAAGAATATAACTACTATAATACTGCTCCTATGTACAAGAATATAACTACTATAATACTGCTCCTATATACAAGAATATAACTACTATACTACTGCTCCTATGTACAAGAATATAACTACTATAATACTGCTCCTATGTACAAGAATATAACTACTATAATACTGCTCCTATGTACAAGAATATAACTACTATAATACTGCTCCTATGTACAAGAATATAACTACTATAATACTGCTCCTATGTACAAGAATATAACTACTATAATACTGCTCCTATGTACAAGAATATAACTACTATAATACTGCTCCTATGTACAAGAATATAACTACTATAATACTGCTCCTATGTACAAGAATATAACTACTATAATACTGCTCCTATGTACAAGAATATAACTACTATAATACTGCTCCTATATACAAGAATATAACTACTACAATACTACTCCTATATACAAGAATATAACTACTATAATACTGCTCCTATGTACAAGAATATAACTACTATAATACTACTCCTATGTACAAGAATATAACTACTATAATACTGCTCCTATGTACAAGAATATAACTACTATAATACTGCTCCTATGTACAAGAATATAACTACTATAATACTGCTCCTATATACAAGAATATAACTACTACAATACTACTCCTATATACAAGAATATAACTACTATAATACTGCTCCTATGTACAAGAATATAACTACTATAATACTGCTCCTATGTACAAGAATATAACTACTATAATACTGCTCCTATGTACAAGAATATAACTACTATAATACTACTACTATGTACAAGAATATAACTACTATAATACTGCTCCTATGTACAAGAATATAACTACTATAATACTGCTCCTATGTACAAGAATATAACTACTATAATACTGCTCCTATATACAAGAATATAACTACTACAATACTACTCCTATATACAAGAATATAACTACTATAATACTGCTCCTATGTACAAGAATATAACTACTATAATACTGCTCCTATATACAAGAATATAACTACTACAATACTACTACTACATACAAGAATATAACTACTATAATACTGCTCCTATGTACAAGAATATAACTACTATAATACTGCTCCTATGTACAAGAATATAACTACTATAATACTGCTCCTATGTACAAGAATATAACTACTATAATACTGCTCCTATGTACAAGAATATAACTACTATAATACTGCTCCTATATACAAGAATATAACTACTATACTACTGCTCCTATGTACAAGAATATAACCACTATAATACTGCTCCTATGTACAAGAATATAACTACTATAATACTGCTCCTATGTACAAGAATATAACTACTATAATACTGCTCCTATGTACAAGAATATAACTACTATAATACTGCTCCTATGTACAAGAATATAACTACTATAATACTGCTCCTATGTACAAGAATATAACTACTATAATACTGCTCCTATGTACAAGAATATAACTACTATAATACTGCTCCTATGTACAAGAATATAACTACTATAATACTGCTCCTATGTACAAGAATATAACTACTATAATACTGCTCCTATATACAAGAATATAACTACTACAATACTACTCCTATATACAAGAATATAACTACTATAATACTGCTCCTATGTACAAGAATATAACTACTATAATACTACTCCTATGTACAAGAATATAACTACTATAATACTGCTCCTATGTACAAGAATATAACTACTATAATACTGCTCCTATGTACAAGAATATAACTACTATAATACTGCTCCTATATACAAGAATATAACTACTACAATACTACTCCTATATACAAGAATATAACTACTATAATACTGCTCCTATGTAAAAGAATATAACTACTATAATACTGCTCCTATGTACAAGAATATAACTACTATAATACTGCTCCTATGTACAAGAATATAACTACTATAATACTGCTCCTATGTACAAGAATATAACTACTATAATACTGCTCCTATGTACAAGAATATAACTACTATAATACTGCTCCTATATACAAGAATATAACTACTACAATACTTCTCCTATATACAAGAATATAACTACTATAATACTGCTCCTATGTACAAGAATATAACTACTATAATACTGCTCGTATGTACAAGAATATGACTACTATAATACTGCTCCTATGTACAAGAATATAACTACTATAATACTGCTCGTATGTACAAGAATATGACTACTATAATACTGCTCCTATGTACAAGAATATAACTACTATAATACTGCTCCTATGTACAAGAATATAACTACTATAATACTGCTCCTATGTACAAGAATATAACTACTATAATACTGCTCCTATGTACAAGAATATAACTACTATAATACTGCTCCTATATACAAGAATATAACTACTATACTACTGCTCCTATGTACAAGAATATAACTACTATAATACTACCTCCTATGTACAAGAATATAACTACTATAATACTGCTCCTATGTACAAGAATATAACTACTATAATACTGCTCCTATGTACAAGAATATAACTACTATAATACTGCTCCTATATACAAGAATATAACTACTACAATACTACTCCTATATACAAGAATATAACTACTATAATACTGCTCCTATGTACAAGAATATAACTACTATAATACTGCTCCTATGTACAAGAATATAACTACTATAATACTGCTCGTATGTACAAGAATATGACTACTATAATACTGCTCCTATGTACAAGAATATAACTACTATAATAATGCTCCTATGTAAAAGAATATAACTACTATAATACTGCTCCTATACACAAGAATATAACTACTACAATACTACTCCTATATACAAGAATATAACTACTATAATACTGCTCCTATGTACAAGAATATAACTACTATAATACTGCTCCTATGTACAAGAATATAACTACTATAATACTGCTCCTATGTACAAGAATATAACTACTATAATACTGCCCCTATATACAAGAATATAACTACTATACTACTGCTCCTATGTACAAGAATATAACTACTATAATACTACCTCCTATGTACAAGAATATAACTACTATAATACTGCTCCTATGTACAAGAATATAACTACTATAATACTACTCCTATATACAAGAATATAACTACTATAATACTACCTCCTATGTACAAGAATATAACTACTATAATACTGCTCCTATGTACAAGAATATAACTACTATAATACTACTCCTATGTACAAGAATATAACTACTATATTACTGCTCCTATGTACAAGAATATAACTACTATAATACTGCTCCTATATACAAGAATATAACTACTACAATGCTACTCCTATATACAAGAATATAACTACTATAATACTGCTCCTATATACAAGAATATAACTACTATAATACTGCTCCTATGTACAAGAATATAACTACTATAATACTGCTCCTATATACAAGAATATAACTACTACAATACTTCTCCTATATACAAGAATATAACTACTATAATACTGCTCCTATGTACAAGAATATAACTACTATAATACTGCTCGTATGTACAAGAATATGACTACTATAATACTGCTCCTATGTACAAGAATATAACTACTATAATACTGCTCGTATGTACAAGAATATGACTACTATAATACTGCTCCTATGTACAAGAATATAACTACTATAATACTGCTCCTATGTACAAGAATATAACTACTATAATACTGCTCCTATGTACAAGAATATAACTACTATAATACTGCTCCTATGTACAAGAATATAACTACTATAATACTGCTCCTATATACAAGAATATAACTACTATACTACTGCTCCTATGTACAAGAATATAACTACTATAATACTACCTCCTATGTACAAGAATATAACTACTATAATACTGCTCCTATGTACAAGAATATAACTACTATAATACTACTCCTATGTACAAGAATATAACTACTATAATACTGCTCCTATGTACAAGAATATAACTACTATAATACTGCTCCTATATACAAGAATATAACTACTACAATACTACTCCTATATACAAGAATATAACTACTATAATACTGCTTCTATGTACAAGAATATAACTACTATAATACTGCTCTTATGTACAAGAATATAACTACTATATGACTGCTCCTATGTAAAAGAATATAACTACTATAATACTGCTCCTATACACAAGAATATAACTACTACAATACTACTCCTATATACAAGAATATAACTACTATAATACTGCTCCTATGTACAAGAATATAACTACTATAATACTGCTCCTATGTACAAGAATATAACTACTATAATACTGCTCCTATGTACAAGAATATAACTACTATAATACTGCCCCTATATACAAGAATATAACTACTATACTACTGCTCCTATGTACAAGAATATAACTACTATAATACTACCTCCTATGTACAAGAATATAACTACTATAATACTGCTCCTATGTACAAGAATATAACTACTATAATACTACTCCTATGTACAAGAATATAACTACTATATTACTGCTCCTATGTACAAGAATATAACTACTATAATACTGCTCCTATATACAAGAATATAACTACTACAATACTACTCCTATATACAAGAATATAACTACTATAATACTGCTCCTATATACAAGAATATAACTACTATAATACTGCTACTATGTACAAGAATATAACTACTATAATACTGCTCCTATATACAAGAATATAACTACTACAATACTTCTCCTATATACAAGAATATAACTACTATAATACTGCTCCTATGTACAAGAATATAACTACTATAATACTGCTCGTATGTACAAGAATATGACTACTATAATACTGCTCCTATGTACAAGAATATAACTACTATAATACTGCTCGTATGTACAAGAATATGACTACTATAATACTGCTCCTATGTACAAGAATATAACTACTATAATACTGCTCCTATGTACAAGAATATAACTACTATAATACTGCTCCTATGTACAAGAATATAACTACTATAATACTGCTCCTATGTACAAGAATATAACTACTATAATACTGCTCCTATATACAAGAATATAACTACTATACTACTGCTCCTATGTACAAGAATATAACTACTATAATACTACCTCCTATGTACAAGAATATAACTACTATAATACTGCTCCTATGTACAAGAATATAACTACTATAATACTACTCCTATGTACAAGAATATAACTACTATAATACTGCTCCTATGTACAAGAATATAACTACTATAATACTGCTCCTATATACAAGAATATAACTACTACAATACTACTCCTATATACAAGAATATAACTACTATAATACTGCTCCTATGTACAAGAATATAACTACTATAATACTGCTCCTATATACAAGAATATAACTACTATAATACTGCTCGTATGTACAAGAATATGACTACTATAATACTGCTCCTATGTACAAGAATATAACTACTATAATAATGCTCCTATGTACAAGAATATAACTACTACAATACTACTCCTAAATACAAGAATATAACTACTATAATACTGCTCCTATGTACAAGAATATAACTACTATAATACTGCTTCTATGTACAAGAATATAACTACTATAATACTGCTCTTATGTACAAGAATATAACTACTATATTACTGCTCCTATGTAAAAGAATATAACTACTATAATACTGCTCCTATATACAAGAATATAACTACTACAATACTACTCCTATATACAAGAATATAACTACTATAATACTGCTCCTATGTACAAGAATATAACTACTATAATACTGCTCCTATGTACAAGAATATAACTACTATAATACTGCTCCTATGTACAAGAATATAACTACTATAATACTGCCCCTATATACAAGAATATAACTACTATACTACTGCTCCTATGTACAAGAATATAACTACTATAATACTACCTCCTATGTACAAGAATATAACTACTATAATACTGCTCCTATGTACAAGAAAATAACTACTATAATACTACTCCTATATACAAGAATATAACTACTATAATACTACCTCCTATGTACAAGAATATAACTACTATAATACTGCTCCTATGCACAAGAATATAACTACTATAATACTGCTCCTATATACAAGAATATAACTACTACAATACTACTCCTATATACAAGAATATAACTACTATAATACTGCTCCTATATACAAGAATATAACTACTATAATACTGCTCCTATGTACAAGAATATAACTACTATAATACTGCTCCTATATACAAGAATATAACTACTACAATACTTCTCCTATATACAAGAATATAACTACTATAATACTGCTCCTATGTACAAGAATATAACTACTATAATACTGCTCGTATGTACAAGAATATGACTACTATAATACTGCTCCTATGTACAAGAATATAACTACTATAATAATGCTCCTATGTACAAGAATATAACTACTATAATACTGCTCCTATATATAAGAATATAACTACTACAATATTACTCCTATATACAAGAATATAACTACTATAATACTGCTCCGTTGTACAAGAATATAACTACTATAATACTGCTCCTATGTACAAGAATATAACTACTATAATACTGCTTCTATGTACAAGAATATAACTACTATAATACTGCTCCTATGTACAAGAATATAACTACTATATTACTGCTCCTATGTAAAAGAATATAACTACTATAATACTGCTCCTATATACAAGAATATAACTACTACAATACTACTCCTATATACAAGAATATAACTACTATAATACTGCTCCTATGTACAAGAATATAACTACTATAATACTGCTCCTATGTACAAGAATATAACTACTATAATACTGCTCCTATGTACAAGAATATAACTACTATAATACTGCTCCTATGTACAAGAATATAACTACTATAATACTGCCCCTATATACAAGAATATAACTACTATACTACTGCTCCTATGTACAAGAATATAACTACTATAATACTACCTCCTATGTACAAGAATATAACTACTATAATACTGCTCCTATGTACAAGAATATAACTACTATAATACTACTCCTATATACAAGAATATAACTACTATAATACTACCTCCTATGTACAAGAATATAACTACTATAATACTGCTCCTATATACAAGAATATAACTACTACAATACTACTCCTATATACAAGAATATAACTACTATAATACTGCTCCTATGTAAAAGAATATAACTACTATAATACTGCTCCTATGTACAAGAATATAACTACTATAATACTGCTCCTATGTACAAGAATATAACTACTATAATACTGCTCCTATGTACAAGAATATAACTACTATAATACTGCTCCTATGTACAAGAATATAACTACTATAATACTGCTCCTATGTACAAGAATATAACTACTATAATACTGCTCCTATGTACAAGAATATAACTACTATAATACTGCTCCTATGTACAAGAATATAACTACTATAATATTGCTCCTATATACAAGAATATAACTACTACAATACTACTCCTATATACAAGATTATAACTACTATAATACTACTCCTATGTACAAGAATATAACTACTATAATACTGCTCCTATATACAAGAATATAACTACTATAATACTGCTCCTATATACAAGAATATAACTACTATAATACTGCTCCTATGTACAAGAATATAACTACTATAATACTGCTCCTATGTACAAGAATATAACTACTATAATACTGCTCCTATGTACAAGAATATAACTACTATAATACTGCTCCTATGTACAAGAATATAACTACTATAATACTGCTCCTATGTACAAGAATATAACTACTATAATACTGCTCCTATGTACAAGAATATAACTACTATAATACTGCTCCTATGTACAAGAATATAACTACTATAATACTGCTCCTATATACAAGAATATAACTACTACAATACTACTCCTATATACAAGATTATAACTACTATAATACTACTCCTATGTACAAGAATATAACTACTATAATACTGCTCCTATGTACAAGAATATAACTACTATAATACTACTCCTATGTACAAGAATATAACTACTATAATACTGCTCCTATGTACAAGAATATAACTACTATAATACTGCTCCTATGTACAAGAATATAACTACTACTAGCTGGTACCTGCGACTTGGTCTGCGGTGATTGTAGCAGTGGGTATATACAGGCGCGGGTAAGGTTTTCGTACTGTGTATAAGGTATGGGATATGAAATGTAACTGTGTATCTTGTTGTTGCTGTAATTCTGAGAGCACATGAGACTTTTGTGTTGAATGTAATTTGTATTTCAGCCGCTATACGGTGTTGGTATAAACTGTACATAGTGTCTTTGGGACAGAGGTATTTCAGGTTAATATACTTCGACATATGACATTGTATGATTTGTTATTTTCTGCCAGTACATGTAAGTTTTGGGCACAGGATACTCTTGAGTAAGCAACATAAAGTCTGGCCCTGTGCATGACAGTTTAGTAACTCCATGCGCCTCTTATTAATAGCAATTAACCCCATCATGTCCCTCACATTAACCCCAGTCTAAGAGTTACTGATAGAGATGAGCGAGTACTGTTGGGATCAGCCGATCCGAACAGCACGCTCGCATAGAAATGAATGGACGTAGCCGGCACGCAGGGGGTTAAGCGCGCCGGCTACGTCCAAGCGGAAGTACCAGGTACATCCATTCATTTCTATGGAGCGTGCTGTTCAGATCGGCTGATCCCAACAGTACTCGCTCATCTCTAGTTACTGATATGTGAGAGACTTGGAGGTAATAATTAAGTATCTTCATTACTGAGGTCTTTTATTAGTCCCTCCATATGTCTCACATATTAGTAACCTTTATATGGGGCACACAGGGGTTAATATGAGGGACATGATGGGGTTTATTCCTATTAATGTGAGGTACATGGAGTTACTAACACTAAACTAATAACCCCATGCCTGACATTAATGAGAATAGGAAGTAAAGGAAGGGAGCTGTGTGTTTCTTACTTTCAGTTTGCTAGCAGCTTCGGCAGGAGCCATCACTATAGCAGGCAGAGACCTGAGCGACTAAGCTCCACCCCCTGGGTTTCCTGCACATCTCTCAAAGGGGAGTGTCCTTATGCCTCAGCTCTAGCAGAGACTTTATTTAACTCTTGCAGGTCCTGTGCTGCTGGCATGCCAGTGAAATATGGCAGGAGTGCCACTCTTGGCATGTGTACCAGGGGTTGCTGACCTCTGCTGTAGGGGGTAATATGAATTTTGTGGCTTGCTATGGTCCAAAGTGTGTGAGATTGCAGAGATAGTGATGTGAGTTTGGGTTTTGTGGGGGTCCTGGGAAAAACGTATGTGCGCTATTGTGACGAAAAGTAGCCTATTGCGCAATCGAGTGTAGGGAGTATGTTTGTGGAAAATTTCAGCCAAATCGGTGGAGCGGTTTTTGCGTGATTGACCGCCAAACATCCGAAAATCCAAAGGGTCCTGGGAAAAACGTATGTGTGCTATTGTGACGAAAAGTAGCCTATTGCGCAATCGAGTGTAGGGACTATGTTTGTAAAAAATTTCAGCCAAATCGGTGGAGCGGTTTTTGCGTGATTGACCGCCAAACATCCGAACATCCAAAGGGTCCTGGGAAAAACGTATGTGCGCTATTGTGACGAAAAGTAGCCTATTGCGCAATCGAGTGTAGGGACTATGTTTGTGGAAAATTTCAGCCAAATCGGGGTCGAAAGTGTGTGAGATTGCAGAGATAGTGATGTGAGTTTGGGGTTTGTGGGGGTCCTGGGAAAAACGTATGTGCGCTATTGTGACGAAAAGTAGCCTATTGCGCAATGGGGTGTATTAACTATGTTTGTGGAAAATTTCAGCCAAATCGGTCAAGCGGATTTTGCGTGATTGACTAACAAACATCCGAACACACAAACCCACAAACATCCAAACTCACAAACTTTCACATTTATAATATTAATAGGATAGGATAATACTGCTCCTATATACAAGAATATAACTACTATAATACTACCGCCTATGTACAAGAATATAACTACTATAATACTGCTCCTATGTACAAGAATATAACTACTATAATACTACCTCCTATGTACAAGAATATAACTACTATAATACTGCTCCTATGTACAAGAATATAACTACTATAATACTACCTCCTATGTACAAGAATATAACTACTATAATACTGCTCCTATGTACAAGAATATAACTACTATAATACTGCTCCTATGTACAAGAATATAACTACTATAATACTACTCCTATGTATAAGAATATAATACTATAATACTGCTCCTATGTACAAGAATATAACTACTATAATACTGCTCCTATGTACAAGAATATAACTACTATAATACTACTCCTATGTACAAGAATATAACTACTATAATACTGCTCCTATATATAAGAATATAACTACTACAATACTACTCCTATATACAAGAATATAACTACTATAACACTGCTCCTATGTACAAGAATATAACTACTATAATACTGCTCCTATGTACAAGAATATAACTACTATAATACTGCTCCTATGTACAAGAATATAACTACTATAATACTGCTCCTATGTACAAGAATATAACTACTATAATACTACCTCCTATGTACAAGAATATAACTACTATAATACTGCTCCTATGTACAAGAATATAACTACTATAATACTACCTCCTATGTACAAGAATATAACTACTATAATACTGCTCCTATGTACAAGAATATAACTACTATAATACTGCTCCTATGTACAAGAATATAACTACTATAATACTGCTCCTATGTACAAGAATATAACTACTATAATACTTCTCCTATATACAAGAATATAACTACTATACTACTGCTCCTATGTACAAGAATATAACTACTATAATACTGCTCCTATGTACAAGAATATAACTACTATAATACTACCTCCTATGTACAAGAATATAACTACTATAATACTGCTCCTATGTACAAGAATATAACTACTATAATACTACTCCTATATACAAGAATATAACTACTACAATACTACTCCTATGTACAAGAATATAACTACTATAATACTGCTCCTATGTACAAGAATATAACTACTTTAATACTGCTCCTATGTACAAGAATATAACTACTGTAATACTGCTCCTATGTACAAGAATATAACTACTATAATACTGCTCCTATGTACAAGAATATAACTACTATAATACTACTCCTATATACAAGAATATAACTACTATAATACTGCTCCTATATACAGGAATGTAACTACTATAATACTGCTCCTATGTACAAGAATATCACTACTATAATACTACTCCTATGTACAAGAATGTAACTACTATAATACTGCCCCTATGTACAAGAATATAACTACTATAATACTGCTCCTATGTACAAGAATATAACTACTATAATACTGCTCCTATGTACAAGAATATAACTACTATAATACTGCCCCTATGTACAAGAATATAACTACTATAATACTACTCCTTTGTACAAGAATATAACTACTATAATACTGCTCCTATGTACAAGAATATAACTACTATAATACTACTCCTATGTAAAAGAATATAACTACTATAATACTGCCCCTATGTACAAGAATATAACTACTATAATACTACTCCTTTGTACAAGAATATAACTACTATAATACTGCTCCTATGTACAAGAATATAACTACTATAATACTGCTCCTATGTACAAGAATATAACTACTATAATCCTGCTCCTATGTACAAGAATATAACTACTATAATACTGCTCCTATGTACAAGAATATAACTACTATAATCCTGCTCCTATGTACAAGAATATAACTACTATAATACTGCTCCTATGTACAAGAATATAACTACTATAATACTGCTCCTATGTACAAGAATATAACTACTATAATACTGCTCCTATGTACAAGAATATAACTACTATAATACTACTCCTATGTACAAGAATATAACTACTATAATACTGCTCCTATATATAAGAATATAACTACTACAATACTACTCCTATATACAAGAATATAACTACTATAATACTGCTCCTATGTACAAGAATATAACTACTATAATACTGCTCCTATGTACAAAAATATAACTACTATAATACTGCTCCTATGTACAAGAATATAACTACTACAATACTGCTCCTATATACAAGAATATAACTACTACAATACTACTCCTATATACAAGAATATAACTACTACAATACTGCTCCTATATACAAGAATATAACTACTACAATACTACTCCTATATACAAGAATATAACTACTACAATACTGCTCCTATGTACAAGAATATAACTACTATAATACTGCTCCTATGTACAAGAATATAACTACTATAATACTGCTCCTATGTACAAGAATATAACTACTATAATACTTCTCCTATATACAAGAATATAACTACTATACTACTGCTCCTATGTACAAGAATATAACTACTATAATACTGCTCCTATGTACAAGAATATAACTACTATAATACTGCTCCTATGTACAAGAATATAACTACTATAATACTACTCCTATATACAAGAATATAACTACTACAATACTGCTCCTATATACAAGAATATAACTACTACAATACTACTCCTATATACAAGAATATAACTACTACAATACTGCTCCTATGTACAAGAATATAACTACTATAACACTGCTCCTATGTACAAGAATATAACTACTATAATACTGCTCCTATGTACAAGAATATAACTACTATAATACTGCTCCTATGTACAAGAATATAACTACTATAATACTGCTCCTATGTACAAGAATATAACTACTATAATACTACCTCCTATGTACAAGAATATAACTACTATAATACTGCTCCTATGTACAAGAATATAACTACTATAATACTACCTCCTATGTACAAGAATATAACTACTATAATACTGCTCCTATGTACAAGAATATAACTACTATAATACTGCTCCTATGTACAAGAATATAACTACTATAATACTGCTCCTATGTACAAGAATATAACTACTATAATACTTCTCCTATATACAAGAATATAACTACTATACTACTGCTCCTATGTACAAGAATATAACTACTATAATACTGCTCCTATGTACAAGAATATAACTACTATAATACTACCTCCTATGTACAAGAATATAACTACTATAATACTGCTCCTATGTACAAGAATATAACTACTATAATACTACTCCTATATACAAGAATATAACTACTACAATACTACTCCTATGTACAAGAATATAACTACTATAATACTGCTCCTATGTACAAGAATATAACTACTTTAATACTGCTCCTATGTACAAGAATATAACTACTGTAATACTGCTCCTATGTACAAGAATATAACTACTATAATACTGCTCCTATGTACAAGAATATAACTACTATAATACTACTCCTATATACAAGAATATAACTACTATAATACTGCTCCTATGTACAAGAATATAACTACTATAATACTGCTCCTATGTACAAGAATATAACTACTATAATACTGCTCCTATGTACAAGAATATAACTACTATAATACTTCTCCTATATACAAGAATATAACTACTATACTACTGCTCCTATGTACAAGAATATAACTACTATAATACTGCTCCTATGTACAAGAATATAACTACTATAATACTGCTCCTATGTACAAGAATATAACTACTATAATACTTCTCCTATATACAAGAATATAACTACTACAATACTGCTCCTATGTACAAGAATATAACTACTATAATACTGCTCCTATGTACAAGAATATAACTACTATAATACTGCTCCTATGTACAAGAATATAACTACTATAATACTGCTCCTATGTACAAGAATATAACTACTATAATACTACTCCTATGTACAAGAATATAACTACTATAATACTACTCCTATGTACAAGAATATAACTACTATAATACTGCTCCTATGTACAAGAATATAACTACTATAATACTGCTCCTATGTACAAGAATATAACTACTATAATACTTCTCCTATATACAAGAATATAACTACTACAATACTGCTCCTATGTACAAGAATATAACTACTATAATACTGCTCCTATGTACAAGAATATAACTACTATAATACTGCTCCTATGTACAAGAATATAACTACTATAATACTACCTCCTATGTACAAGAATATAACTACTATAATACTGCTCCTATGTACAAGAATATAACTACTACAATACTGCTCCTATGTACAAGAATATAACTACTACAATACTACTCCTATATACAAGAATATAACTACTATAATACTGCTCCTATGTACAAGAATATAACTACTATAATACTACCTCCTATGTACAAGAATATAACTACTATAATACTGCTCCTATGTACAAGAATATAACTTATATAATACTACTCCTATGTACAAGAATATAACTACTATAATACTACTCCTATATACAAGAATATAACTACTACAATACTACTCCTATGTACAAGAATATAACTACTATAATACTGCTCCTATGTACAAGAATATAACTACTATAATACTGCTCCTATATACAAGAATATAACTACTACAATACTACTCCTATATACAAGAATATAATTACTATAATACTGCTCCTATGTACAAGAATATAACTACTATAATACTGCTCCTATGTACAAGAATATAACTACTATAATACTGCTCCTATGTACAAGAATATAACTACTATAATACTGCTCCTATGTACAAGAATATAACTACTTTAATACTGCTCCTATGTACAAGAATATAACTACTATAATACTGCTCCTATGTACAAGAATATAACTACTATAATACTACTCCTATATACAAGAATATAACTACTATAATACTACTCCTATGTACAAGAATGTAACTACTATAATACTGCCCCCTATGTACAAGAATATAACTACTATAATACTGCTCCTATGTACAAGAATATAACTACTATAATACTGCCCCTATGTACAAGAATATAACTACTATAATACTACTCCTATGTACAAGAATATAACTACTATAATACTGCCCCTATGTGCAAGAATATAACTACTATAATACTACTCCTATGTACAAGAATATAACTACTATAATACTGCTCCTATATACAAGAATATAACTACTATAATACTGCTCCTATATACAAGAATATAACTACTATAATACTACTCCTATGTACAAGAATATAACTACTATAATACTGCTCCTATATACAAGAATATAACTACTATCATACTACTCCTATGTACAGGAATATAACTACTATAATACTACTCCTATATACAAGAATATAACTACTATAATACTGCTCCTATATACAAGAATATAACTACTATAATACTACTCCTATGTACAAGAATATAACTACTATAATACTGCTCCTATGTACAAGAATATAACTACTATAATACTGCTCCTATGTACAAGAATATAACTACTATAATACTGCTCCTATGTACAAGAATATAACTACTATAATACTGCTCCTATGTACAAGAATATAACTACTATAATACTACTCCTATGTACAAGAATATAACTACTATAATACTACTCCTATGTACAAGAATATAACTACTATAATACTGCTCCTATGTACAAGAATATAACTACTATAATACTACTCCTATGTACAAGAATATAACTACTATAATACTACCTCCTATGTACATTACAGCTGTGTCTGTCCTGACCAGTTATATACATGGCCATATAGAATGTGTCATATAGCAGCACATGAATAAGTCATTGCCTGGTCAGGTCAGTATGGAGGTGCCATCTGGCCGCCTGTTTTCCTCTTATGCAGGGTCTATAGGTTGTGGCCGCCCTCAGGGCTCCATCTGCTTCTATTACGGCCTGAGCTGTTCTTTCATCTGGCAAAAATTTGGAAAGCTTTTCTTTTTAATCCTTGTTAGACAAGTGTTCCAGAATTAATCTCACGTGTAAGTTTTGTTTCTTGATTGGAATGATTATATTTTATTATAATGGGGACCTGTCAGGTCGTTGTTGTCACCCAAACCTCCGCCATGCTGGAATTCCTGACCTGACAAAGTTTTTCATGCTGTTTGTTGGATGCAGCAAAACCAACCAACCACACTCTATGCTGATTGCATTGGAAGAGTCATCTGGGCGTGGCCACGAGTATAAAGAGTCCGGCAGTCCAGTGTCCAGTCTCTCCCTCCAGTCTTGACTCTCAGTCTCCACTCGCTCCAGTGTCCTCCGATGTCTTGGAGATGTCACCAATCTGGAGCCACACTCCATATATCCTATACGTAGTCGTGTCAGTCCTATAGGATCTCTCAGGGGTTAATCTTTCTTATAAGGAAGCCGTGAAGAATTCTTCTACTAATCTTAGTTTTCTTGCACACAATCTTATGTTGCTCGCCAAAAAAATCAAAAATTTTCGCAGAACGGATAATAACTCAGCGTCGGGGTCTTGGGGTCTGTTGTTGTACGGTCAGTGACATCCTGGACATCAATAGAAAAACAGGGACTATCGGATGCAGATTTATGCACAAAGTGTCAGGGGGCGTCACAAAAACGTACAAAATCCCACAACCCCCCCTTTAATTTCCTCCTGGCCTCTGCTCCGCTCTCATATTATCATATTTTTATTTCATATGTATCCAAGAATATTAGAAATTACAAAAATTCTTCCTTCTCACCATGTTGCAATTGACTGTAAGGCATCCGGCCGCAGCACAAGCCCTCCCCCACATCACTATCTGCTATAGACGGCTACAAACTGTAAGCTCCACCCTCTTTGGACAAACTCCTCCCTTAGGAAATCCAAAATGGGATTGGTCAGGAGGAAATTTACTCCGTCTTCTCTCCAAAATTATACTATACTGTAGGCAGATGTTATACTATAATGTATTATTCCCATATATCTAAACACTTAAAGGGAATGTCACAAGAACCCACCATATTATCCCAAGTAGATAGGTCAGGGTCACCTGAATCCAACGCAGTTTCCCCCGTCTGAATCACTGCCTCTATGGCTGAGATATCGATGATTTTTGTTTGATTTTTTGCTTTGGAGCAACGGCAACACCCCCAGTGCACTATAGAGTGCATCTTCCAAAAACAGCAATATCTCGGCAATGGAAACACCGATTCACAAGGGGGAAACAGCGTTTGGTTTAGGAGACCCTAACCTATCTGTGGGCCTGGGTTCTGATGACAGACTCCCTTTATGAGGACACTTGTCTTTGTATGTGTTTGTCATTGAATTCCAGGGCCATAACCTTTTTTTATTTTGACACTAATGTTACCATGTCAGGTCTTGTTTTTGGGGTAATTTTTGTATAATTTTGGGGACTACTGGTGACAAACAATTTATAGTTATTATTATATGCTCGGAGAATTCACCAGTCTCATAGTATTAGTCCAATTGTATTTATGAGCATAACGTTGAGCGTTGCGAGTGAACCGTTGCGATTGAACCGATGCAGCCCATCTCTCACTCTTTACTTTCCAGCATCTGAATTTGTGCAGTCTGCCACCCATTCTTTCCCCTTCAGCACCTCTCTCTCTAAGGGAGTTGGTGAGAGATGGGCTGATGCAGTGATTCGGATTCCGCTCAGGGAAATCAGAGGCGCCAGTGCCGTCCCATCAATCAGTGTACAATCTGCCGCCAGAGCCGAGATACTCATCTTGCCTCATGACAGCTAAGGCCCTGTTTGTTGCAGAGGTGAAACCTTTATCTACCACTAGAGGGAGCTCACTTTACACTGAGCTCACAATATGTAGTGAATCTGTGAGCTCCCTCTAGTGGTGTCCACAGTCTGCAGAATTTTATCATGTATCTCTATGGACGTGCAGGGGATTTGGAGCTTCGTATCAGAAAAACAAAGCTTTGACTGTCATAAGGATAAATTAGGAAACGACTTGGCGCAGAATTTTGGATCGAAAATTGATATAATAACTAAACGTGTGGATTGACTTTACGATGTCAGTATCCCTTTCAATGCGGTCTATGCCGCACGATCCCTTGGCTCCTGATACCAGATGTTCCTTTGCTTTGAACCCACCTGGTCTTTCACCTCCGAGACCTCACAGAACAATCTGGAGGGTTAATTTACAATTTGGAACAAACTTCAGATATCGGGATCCAAGATCAACATGAAGTGTTTACTCCACATTAGCCCTAATGAAGTATTAGGAAATCTCCCCTCGCACTGGTTTATGTTGCCGCTTGTGGATAGAAAGACAACGGGTCAAACTTTTTTTTTTATTTTTTTCAGATTTTGTTATTTCTCATGTAAATGGAATTTAAGACGTAAGAAGAAATAAAATGATACAGTCGCCGTCCAATCAGATCTCATCTGGGTTTATAGAGATCGATGCGATTCCTATGAGATACATGAGAGCGCCCCCTGGTGGCCCTTATGTCCGGGAGAAGAGGAGGAGGGGTGAAGAGTGATGCACAGGTAGGTACTAATATTGTACTGTATATAGGCCACCACTGGGGGCACTGTATGACTGGCACTGTTATGGGGGACATAGTGTGATTAGCATTATTATAGGGGGCCATAGTGTGATTGGCAGTGTTATGGGGACATGGTGTGGTTGGCATTATTATGGGGGACATAGTGTGGTTGGCACTGTTATGGGGGAGATAGTGTGGTTGGCACTGTTATGGGGGACAAAGTGTGGTTAGCACTATTATAGGGGGCCATAGTGTGATTGGCACTGTTATGGGGGACATTGTGTGGTTGGCACTGTTATAGGGGACATTGTGTGGTTGGCACTGTTATAGGGGACATAGTGTGGTTGGCACTGTTTTGGGAGACAGTGTGGTTAGGACTATTATGGGGACAAAGTGTGGTTAGCACTATTATGGGGCACATAGTGTGGTTGGCACTGTTATGGAAGACAGTGTGGTTAGGACTATTATGGGGGACATAGTGTGGTTGGCACTTTTATGGGGACAAGGTGTGGTTGGCACTGTTATGGGGACAAAGTGTGGTTAGCAGTGTTATGGGGGACATAGTGTGGTTAGCAGTGTTATGGGGGACATAGTGTGGTTGGCACTGCTATGGGGCCATGGTGTGGTTGGCAGTGTTATGGGGGACATAGTGTGTTTGGCACTGTTATAGGGGAAATAGTGTGGTTGGCACTGTTATGGGGACATGGTGTGGTTGGCACTGTTTTGGGGGACATAGTGTGGTTGGCACTGTTATGGGGCCATGGTGTGGTTGGCACTGTTATGGGGGACATGGTGTGGTTGGCACTGTTATGGGGGACATGGTGTGGTTGGCACTGTTATGGGGTACATATTGTGGTTGGCACTATTATGGGGGGCATAGTGTGGTTGGCACTATTATGGGGGACATAGTGTGGTTGGCACTGTTATGGGGGACAAAGTGTGGTTAGCACTATTATAGGGGGCCATAGTGTGGTTGGCACTGTTATGGGGGACATTGTGTGGTTGGCACTGTTATAGGGGACATTGTGTGGTTGGCACTGTTATAGGGGACATAGTGTGGTTGGCACTGTTTTGGGAGACAGTGTGGTTAGGACTATTATGGGGACAAAGTGTGGTTAGCACTATTATGGGGCACATAGTGTGGTTGGCACTGTTATGGAAGACAGTGTGGTTAGGACTATTATGGGGGACATAGTGTGGTTGGCACTTTTATGGGGACAAGGTGTGGTTGGCACTGTTATGGGGACGTAGTGTGGTTAGCAGTGTTATGGGGGACATAGTGTGGTTAGCAGTGTTATGGGGGACATAGTGTGGTTGGCACTGCTATGGGGCCATGGTGTGGTTGGCAGTGTTATAGGGGAAATAGTGTGGTTGGCACTGTTATGGGGACATGGTGTGGTTGGCACTGTTTTGGGGGACATAGTGTCGTTGGCACTGTTATGGGGCCATGGTGTGGTTGGCACTGTTATGGGGGACATGGTGTGGTTGGCACTGTTATGGGGGACATGGTGTGGTTGGCACTGTTATGGGGTACATATTGTGGTTGGCACTATTATGGGGGGCATAGTGTGGTTGGCACTATTATGGGGACATAGTGTGGTTGGCACTATTATGGGGGACATAGTGTGGTTGGCACTATTATGGGGGACATAGTGTGGTTGGCACTACTATGGGGGACATAGTGTGGTTGGCACTATTATGGGGGACATAGTGTGGTTGGCACTATTATGGGGGACATAGTGTGGTTGGCACTATTATGGGGGACATAGTGTGGTTGGCACTATTATGGGGACATAGTGTGGTTGGCACTATTATGGGGGACATAGTGTGGTTGGCACTATTATGGGGGACATAGTGTGATTGGCAGTGTTATGGGGGACATAGTGTGGTTGGCACTGTTATAGGGGACATTGTGTGGTTGGCACTGTTATGGGAGACAGTGTGGTTAGGACTATTATGGGGGACATAGTGTGGTTGGCACTTTTATGGGGACAATGTGTGGTTGGCACTGTTATGGGGACAAAGTGTGGTTAGCAGTGTTATGGGGGACATAGTGTGGTTAGCAATGTTATGGGGGACATAGTGTGGTTGGCACTGCTATGGGGCCATGGTATGGTTGGCAGTGTTATGGGGGACATAGTGTGGTTGGCACTGTTATAGGGGAAATAGTGTGGTTGGCACTGTTATGGGGACATGGTGTGGTTGGCACTGTTTTGGGGGACATAGTGTGGTTGGCACTGTTATGGGGCCATGATGTGGTTGGCACTGTTATGGGGGACATGGTGTGGTTGGCACTGTTATGGGGGACATGGTGTGGTTGGCACTGTTATGGGGTACATATTGTGGTTGGCACTATTATGGGGGGCATAGTGTGGTTGGCACTATTATGGGGGACATAGTGTGGTTGGCATTATTATGGGGGAGATAATGTGGTTGGCACTGTTATGGGGGACAAAGTGTGGTTAGCACTATTATAGGGGGCCATAGTGTGATTAGCACTGTTATGGGGGACATTGTGTGGTTGGCACTGTTATAGGTGACATTGTGTGGTTGGCACTGTTATGGGAGACAGTGTGGTTGGCACTGTTTTGGGAGACAGTGTGGTTAGGACTATTATGGGGACAAAGTGTGGTTAGCACTATTATGGGGCACATAGTGTGGTTGGCACTGTTATGGGGCCATGGTGTGGTTGGCACTGTTATGGGAGACAGTGTGGTTAGGACTATTATGGGGGACATAGTGTGGTTGGCACTTTTATGGGGACAAGGTGTGGTTGGCACTATTATGGGGACATAGTGTGGTTAGCAGTGTTATGGGGGACATAGTGTGGTTAGCAGTGTTATGGGGGACATAGTGTCGTTGGCACTGCTATGGGGCCATGGTGTGGTTGGCAGTGTTATGGGGGACATAGTGTGGTTGGCACTGTTATAGGGGAAATAGTGTGGTTGGCACTGTTATGGGGACATGGTGTGGTTGGCATTGTTTTGGGGGACATAGTGTGGTTGGCACTGTTATGGGGCCATGGTGTGGTTGGCACTGTTATGGGGGACATGGTGTGGTTGGCACTGTTATGGGGACATATTGTGGTTGGCACTATTATGGGGGACATAGTGTGGTTGGCACTATTATGGGGGACATAGTGTGGTTGGCACTATTATGGGGGACATAGTGTGGTTGGCACTATTATGGGGGACATAGTGTGGTTGGCACTATTATGGGGACATGGTGTGGTTGGCACTATTATGGGGGACATAGTGTGGTTGGCACTATTATGGGGGACATAGTGTGGTTGGCACTATTATGGGGGACATAGTGTGGTTGGCACTATTATGGGGTACATAGTGTGGTTGGCACTATTATGGGGACATAGTGTGGTTGGCACTATTATGGGGGACATAGTGTGGTTGGCACTATTATGGGGGACATAGTGTGGATGGCACTATTATGGGGGACATTGTGTGGTTGGCACTATTATGGGGGACATAGTGTGGTTGGCACTGTTATGGGGGACATAGTGTGGTTGGCACTATTATGGGGGACATAGTGTGGTTGGCACTATTATGGGGGACATAGTGTGGTTGGCACTATTATGGGGGACATAGTGTGGTTGGCACTATTATGGGGACATAGTGTGGTTGGCACTATTATGGGGGACATAGTGTGGTTGGCACTATTATGGGGGACATAGTGTGATTGGCACTGTTATGGGGGACATAGTGTGGTTGGCACTGTTATAGGGGACATTGTGTGGTTGGCACTGTTATAGGGGACATAGTGTGGTTGGCACTGTTATGGGAGACAGTGTGGTTAGGACTATTATGGGGGACATAGAGTGGTTGGCACTTTTATGGGGACAAGGTGTGGTTAGCAGTGTTATGGGGGACATAGTGTGGTTGGCACTGCTATGGGGCCATGGTGTGGTTGGCAGTGTTATGGGGGACATAGTGTGGTTGGCACTGTTATACGGGAAATAGTGTGGTTGGCACTGTTATGGGGACATGGTGTGGTTGGCACTGTTTTGGGGGACATAGTGTGGTTGGCACTGTTATGGGGCCATGGTGTGGTTGGCACTGTTATGGGGGACATGGTGTGGTTGGCACTGTTATGGGGGACATGGTGTGGTTGGCACTGTTATGGGGTACATATTGTGGTTGGCACTATTATGGGGGGCATAGTGTGGTTGGCACTATTATGGGGGACATAGTGTGGTTGGCATTATTATGGGGGAGATAGTGTGGTTGGCACTGTTATGGGGGACAAAGTGTGGTTGGCACTGTTATAGGGGACATTGTGTGGTTGGCACTGTTATAGGGGACATAGTGTGGTTGGCACTGTTATGGGAGACAGTGTGGTTGGCACTGTTTTGGGAGACAGTGTGGTTAGGACTATTATGGGGACAAAGTGTGGTTAGCACTATTATGGGGCACATAGTGTGGTTGGCACTGTTATGGGGCCATGGTGTGGTTGGCACTGTTATGGGAGACAGTGTGGTTAGGACTATTATGGGGGACATAGTGTGGTTGGCACTTTTATGGGGACAAGGTGTGGTTGGCACTGTTATGGGGACATAGTGTGGTTAGCAGTGTTATGGGGGACATAGTGTGGTTAGCAGTGTTATGGGGGACATAGTGTGGTTGGCACTGCTATGGGGCCATGGTGTGGTTGGCAGTGTTATGAAGGACATAGTGTGGTTGGCACTGCTATGGGGCCATGGTGTGGTTGGCAGTGTTATGGGGGACATAGTGTGGTTGGCACTGTTATAGGGGAAATAGTGTGGTTGGCACTGTTATGGGGACATGGTGTGGTTGGCACTGTTTTGGGGGACATAGTGTGGTTGGCACTGTTATGGGGCCATGGTGTGGTTGGCACTGTTATGGGGTACATGGTGTAGTTGGCACTGTTATGGGGGACATGGTGTGGTTGGCACTGTTATGGGGGACATGGTGTGGTTGGCACTGTTATGGGGACATGGTGTGGTTGGCACTGTTTTGGGGGACATAGTGTGGTTGGCACTGTTAAAGGGGACATTGTGTGGTTGGCACTGTTATAGGGGACATAGTGTGGTTGGCACTGTTATGGGAGACAGTGTGGTTGGCACTGTTTTGGGGGACATAGTGTGGTTGGCACTATTATGGGGACATAGTGTGGTTGGCACTATTATGGGGGACATAGTGTGGTTGGCACTATTATGGGGGACATAGTGTGATTGGCACTGTTATGGGGGACATAGTGTGGTTGGCACTGTTATAGGGGACATTGTGTGGTTGGCACTGTTATAGGGGACATGGTGTGGTAAGCAGTGTTATGGGGGACATAGTGTGGTTGGCACTGCTATGGGGCCATGGTGTGGTTGGCAGTGTTATGGGGGACATAGTGTGGTTGGCACTGTTATACGGGAAATAGTGTGGTTGGCACTGTTATGGGGGACATAGTGTGGTTGGCACTGTTATGGGGCCATGGTGTGGTTGGCACTGTTATGGGGGACATGGTGTGGTTGGCACTGTTATGAGGGACATGGTGTGGTTGGCACTGTTATGGGGTACATATTGTGGTTGGCACTATTATGGGGGGCATAGTGTGGTTGGCACTATTATGGGGGACATAGTGTGGTTGGCATTATTATGGGGGAGATAGTGTGGTTGGCACTGTTATGGGGGACAAAGTGTGGTTAGCACTATTATAGGGGGCCATAGTGTGATTAGCACTGTTATGGGGGACATTGTGTGGTTGGCACTGTTATAGGGGACATTGTGTGGTTGGCACTGTTATAGGGGACATAGTGTGGTTGGCACTGTTATGGGAGACAGTGTGGTTGGCACTGTTTTGGGAGACAGTGTGGTTAGGACTATTATGGGGACAAAGTGTGGTTAGCACTATTATGGGGCACATAGTGTGGTTGGCACTGTTATGGGGCCATGGTGTGGTTGGCACTGTTATGGGAGACAGTGTGGTTAGGACTATTATGGGGGACATAGTGTGGTTGGCACTTTTATGGGGACAAGGTGTGGTTGGCACTGTTATGGGGACATAGTGTGGTTAGCAGTGTTATGGGGGACATAGTGTGGTTAGCAGTGTTATGGGGGACATAGTGTGGTTGGCACTGCTATGGGGCCATGGTGTGGTTGGCAGTGTTATGGGGGACATAGTGTGGTTGGCACTGCTATGGGGCCATGGTGTGGTTGGCAGTGTTATGGGGGACATAGTGTGGTTGGCACTGTTATAGGGGAAATAGTGTGGTTGGCACTGTTATGGGGACATGGTGTGGTTGGCACTGTTTTGGGGGACATAGTGTGGTTGGCACTGTTATGGGGCCATGGTGTGGTTGGCACTGTTATGGGGGACATGGTGTAGTTGGCACTGTTATGGGGGACATGGTGTGGTTGGCACTGTTATGGGGGACATGGTGTGGTTGGCACTGTTATGGGGACATGGTGTGGTTGGCACTGTTTTGGGGGACATAGTGTGGTTGGCACTGTTAAAGGGGACATTGTGTGGTTGGCACTGTTATAGGGGACATAGTGTGGTTGGCACTGTTATGGGAGACAGTGTGGTTGGCACTGTTTTGGGAGACAGTGTGGTTAGGACTATTATGGGGACAAAGTGTGGTTAGCACTATTATGGGGCACATAGTGTGGTTGGCACTGTTATGGGGCCGTGGTGTGGTTGGCACTGTTATGGGAGACAGTGTGGTTAGGACTATTATGGGGGACATAGTGTGGTTGGCACTGTTATGGGGGACATTGTGTGGTTGGCACTGTTATAGGGGACATAGTGTGGTTAGCAGTGTTATGGGGGACATAGTGTGGTTGGCACTGTTATAGGGGAAATAGTGTGGTTGGCACTGTTATGGGGACATGGTGTGGTTGGCACTGTTTTGGGGGACATAGTGTGGTTGGCACTGTTATGGGGCCATGGTGTGGTTGGCACTGTTATGGGGGACATGGTGTAGTTGGCACTGTTATGGGGGACATGGTGTGGTTGGCACTGTTATGGGGGACATGGTGTGGTTGGCACTGTTATGGGGACATGGTGTGGTTGGCACTGTTTTGGGGGACATAGTGTGGTTGGCACTGTTAAAGGGGACATTGTGTGGTTGGCACTGTTATAGGGGACATAGTGTGGTTGGCACTGTTATGGGAGACAGTGTGGTTAGGACTATTATGGGGACAAAGTGTGGTTAGCACTATTATGGGGCACATAGTGTGGTTGGCACTGTTATGGGGCCGTGGTGTGGTTGGCACTGTTATGGGAGACAGTGTGGTTAGGACTATTATGGGGGACATAGTGTGGTTGGCACTGTTATGGGGGACATTGTGTGGTTGGCACTGTTATAGGGGACATGGTGTGGTTAGCAGTGTTATGGGGGACATAGTGTGGTTGGCACTGTTATAGGGGAAATAGTGTGGTTGGCACTGTTATGGGGACATGGTGTGGTTGGCACTGTTATGGGGACAAGGTGTGGTTGGCACTGTTATAGGGGAAATAGTGTGGTTGGCACTGTTATGGGGACAAGGTGTGGTTGGCACTGTTATGGGGACATAGTGTGGTTAGCAGTGTTATGGGGGACATAGTGTGGTTGGCACTGTTATGGGGACATAGTGTGGTTAGCAGTGTTATGGGGGACATAGTGTGGTTGGCACTGTTATGGGGACATGGTGTGGTTGGCACTGTTTTGGGGGACATAGTGTGGTTGGCACTGTTATGGGGCCATGGTGTGGTTGGTACTGTTATGTGGGACATGGTGTGGTTGGCACTGTTATGGGGGACATGGTGTGGTTGGCACTGTTATGGGGTACATATTGTGGTTGGCACTATTATGGGGGGCATAGTGTGGTTGGCACTATTATGGGGGACATAGTGTGGTTGGCACTGTTATTGGGACATGTTGTGGTTGGCACTATTATGGGGGACATAGTGTGGTTGGCACTATTATGGGGGACATAGTGTGGTTGGCACTATTATGGGAGACAGTGTGGTTAGGACTATTATGGGGGACATAGTGTGGTTGGCACTATTATGGGGGACATAGTGTGGTTGGCACTATTATGGGGGACATAGTGTGGTTGGTATTATTATGGGGGTCATAGTGTGGTTGGCACTATTATGGGGGACATAGTGTGGTTGGCACTATTATGGGGGACATAGTGTGGTTGGCACTGTTATGGGGCCATGGTGTGGTTGGCACTGTTATGGGGGACATGGTGTGGTTGGCACTGTTATGGGGGACATGGTGTGGTTGGCACTGTTATGGGGTACATATTGTGGTTGGCACTATTATGGGGGGCATAGTGTGGTTGGCACTATTATGGGGGACATAGTTTGGTTGGCATTATTATGGGGGAGATAGTGTGGTTGGCACTGTTATGGGGGACAAAGTAGGGTTAGCACTATTATAGGGGGCCATAGTGTGATTGGCACTGTTATGGGGGACATTGTGTGGTTGGCACTGTTATAGGGGACATAGTGTGGTTGGCACTGTTATGGGAGACAGTGTGGTTGGCACTGTTTTGGGAGACAGTGTGGTTAGGACTATTATGGGGACAAAGTGTGGTTAGCACTATTATGGGGCACATAGTGTGGTTGGCACTGTTATGGGGCCATGGTGTGGTTGGCACTGTTATGGGAGACAGTGTGGTTAGGACTATTATGGGGGACATAGTGTGGTTGGCACTTTTATGGGGACAAGGTGTGGTTGGCACTGTTATGGGGACATAGTGTGGTTAGCAGTGTTATGGGGGACATAGTGTGGATGGCACTGTTATAGGGGAAATAGTGTGGTTGGCACTGTTATGGGGACATGGTGTGGTTGGCACTGTTTTGGGGGACATAGTGTGGTTGGCACTGTTATGGGGACATAGTGTGGTTAGCAGTGTTATGGGGGACATAGTGTGGATGGCACTGTTATAGGGGAAATAGTGTGGTTGGCACTGTTATGGGGACATGGTGTGGTTGGCACTGTTTTGGGGGACATAGTGTGGTTGGCACTGTTATGGGGCCATGGTGTGGTTGGCACTGTTATGGGGGACATGGTGTAGTTGGCACTGTTATGGGGGACATGGTGTGGTTGGCACTGTTATGGGGTACATATTGTGGTTGGCACTATTATGGGGGGCATAGTGTGGTTGGCACTATTATGGGGGACATAGTGTGGCTGGCACTATTATGGGGGACATAGTGTGGTTGGCACTATTATGGGGGACATAGTGTGGTTGGCACTATTATGGGGGACATAGTGTGGTTGGCACTATTATGGGGGACATAGTGTGGCTGGCACTATTATGGGGGACATAGTGTGGCTGGCACTATTATGGGGGACATAGTGTGGCTGGCACTATTATGGGGGACATAGTGTGGCTGGCACTATTATGGGGGACATAGTGTGGTTGGCACTATTATGGGGGACATAGTGTGGTTGGCACTATTATGGGGGACATAGTGTGGTTGGCACTATTATGGGGGACATAGTGTGGTTGGCACTATTATGGGGGACATAGTGTGGCTGGCACTATTATGGGGGACATAGTGTGGCTGGCACTATTATGGGGGACATAGTGTGGTTGGCATTGTTATGGGGGACAAAGTGTGGTTGGCACTATTATGGGGACAGCGCCACATCTGTCCATGGGTTGTGTCTGGTATTGCATCCGAGCTCCATTGCAATAAATGGACTGAGGTTACAATACCACAAACAACCTGTGGGTAGGTGTGGCACTATTTCTTAAAAAAACCCGACATGTTTCTCTAATCCTGGACAACCCCTCTAATATTTTTGTCATAATATATGGGATTTTTTATGCCAGATTATCAGAATTCCCATACACTATTAATATATGTTTTTTCTGGGTTGGTGCGGTGGTCGGGGTGTGCTGGGAGTTGTAGTTCAGCAGTAATTTATACAATATAAATGATTTATCTCCCAATAATTGAGTCGTCGTCCGCCCCGCGCCATTCAGGAGACATCCCAGTACACGCATATGGCTGCTGCGCCTCTCGTGTACACAGATACTAATTGCCGTTAATTAGGCGGCAGCCCCCTAATGACCGCGCCGCAGACATCGTCCCCCCAATCCTCTGATCTCCATTGGATAATTACCCCACTCCAAAAAATCCTGGAATTGCAGGAAGTGCGGAGGAGTCCTCAGCCCCAATTAGGGCAGATTAATACAATGAGCACAGGTTTGGTAGGTGTCCCCTGACCCCAGCACGAGCTCCGGGTGTGGAGGCTTCTCCAACATCTGAAGAAGATTAGGAGGTCCTGTAAACACGACACACGACCGCTCCGGATGTCTTCATTTCGCTTTAATTGAGGGGGGAATGAGGTTCTAAATTTTAGCGACACCCTGTTTATTCTACATCTTCCTGAAATGGGCAATTGCACGGGGGTAAGAGGGAGAACCGGAGCTTACATGTCACTAAATTGTCCTCATTTGCTTCACGATGGACTGATGTCTGGTCCTTATATATACATTAGTGTCAAAGTATTACATCGGGAAGAAGGAGGAAATCCTACAGGGATAATAGAAATCAGGGATCAGCAAAGGAGGGGGGCCTGCTGGGGAGCAACTGTGTAATGGGAGCAAGTCATGTGACACCCGGGGACAGACATGTCTACAGGGATAATACACACAATGATGTCACAGTACAGAGATAATACACATAGTGATGTCACAGTACAGGATAATACACACAGTGATGTCACAGTACAGGATAATACACACAGTGATGTCACAGTACAGAGATAATACACACAGTGATGTCACAGTACAGAGATAATACACACAGTGATGTCACAGTACAGAGATAAAACACACAGTGATGTCACAGTACAGAGATAATACACACAGTGATGTCACAGTACAGGATAATACACACAGTGATGTCACAGTACAGAGATAATACACACAGTGATGTCACAGTACAGGATAATACACACAGTGATGTCACAGTACAGAGATAATACACACAGTGATGTCACAGTACAGAGATAATACAAACAGTGATGTCACAGTACAGAGATAATACACACAGTGATGTCACAGTACAGAGATAAAACACACAGTGATGTCACAGTACAGAGATAATACACACAGTGATGTCACAGTACAGGATAATACACACAGTGATGTCACAGTACAGAGATAATACACACAGTGATATCACAGTACAGAGATAATACACACAGTGATGTCACAGTACAGGATAATACACACAGTGATGTCACAGTATAGGATAATACACACAGTGATGTCACAGTACAGAGATAATACACACAGTGATGTCACAGTACAGGGATAATACACACTGTGATGTCACAGTACAGGATAATACACACAGTGATGTCACAGTACAGGATATTACACACAGTGATGTCACAGTACAGGATAATACACACAGTGATGTCACAGTACAGGATAATACACACAGTGATGTCACAGTGCAGGGATAATACACACAGTGATGTCACAGTACAGGGATAATACACACAGTGATGTCACAGTGCAGGGATAATACACACAGTGATGTCACAGTACAGGATAATACACACAGTGATGTCACAGTACAGAGATAATACACACAGTGATGTCACAGTACAGAGATAATACACACAGTGATGTCACAGTACAGAGATAATACACTCAGTGATGTCACAGTACAGAGATAATACACACAGTGTTGTCACAGTACAGGATAATACACACAGTGATGTCACAGTACAGAGATAATACACACAGTGATATCACAGTACAGAGATAATACACACAGTGATGTCACAGTACAGGATAATACACACAGTGATGTCACAGTATAGGATAATACACACAGTGATGTCACAGTACAGAGATAATACACACAGTGATGTCACAGTACAGGGATAATACACACTGTGATGTCACAGTACAGGATAATACACACAGTGATGTCACAGTACAGGATATTACACACAGTGATGTCACAGTACAGGATAATACACACAGTGATGTCACAGTACAGGATAATACACACAGTGATGTCACAGTACAGGATAATACACACAGTGATGTCACAGTACAGGGATAATACACACAGTGATGTCACAGTGCAGGGATAATACACACAGTGATGTCACAGTACAGGATAATACACACAGTGATGTCACAGTACAGAGATAATACACACAGTGATGTCACAGTACAGAGATAATACACACAGTGATGTCACAGTACAGAGATAATACACTCAGTGATGTCACAGTACAGAGATAATACACACAGTGTTGTCACAGTACAGGATAATACACACAGTGATGTCACAGTACAGAGATAATACACACAGTGATGTCACAGTACAGGGATAATACACACAGTGATGTCACAGTACAGGATAATACACACAGTGATGTCACAGTACAGAGATAATACACACAGTGATGTCACAGTACAGGATAATACACACAGTGATGTCACAGTACAGGATAATACACACAGTGATGTCACAGTACAGAGATAATACACACAGTGATGTCACAGTACAGAGATAATACACACAGTGATGTCACAGTACAGAGATAATACACACAGTGATGTCACAGTACAGGATAATACACACAGTGATGTCACAGTACAGGATAATACACACAGTGATGTCACAGTACAGAGATAATACACATAGTGATGTCACAGTACAGAGATAATACACACAGTGATGTCACAGTACAGAGATAATACACACAGTGATGTCACAGTACAGAGATAATACACACAGTGATGTCACAGTACAGGATAATACACACAGTGATGTCACAGTACAGAGATAATACACACAGTGATGTCACAGTACAGGATAATACACACAGTGATGTCACAGTACATGGATAATACACACAGTGATGTCACAGTACAGGGATAATACACACAGTGATGTCACAGTACAGGATAATACACACAGTGATGTCACAGTACAGAAATAAAACACACAGTGATGTCACAGTACAGGGATAATACACACAGTGATGTCACAGTACAGAGATAATACACACAGTGATGTCACAGTACAGAGATAATACACACAGTGATGTCACAGTACAGGGATAATACACACAGTGATGTCACAGTACAGAGATAATACACACAGTGATGTCACAGTACAGGATAATACACACAGTGATGTCACAGTACAGAAATAAAACACACAGTGATGTCACAGTACAGGGATAATACACACAGTGATGTCACAGTACAGGATAATACACACAGTGATGTCACAGTACAGAAATAAAACACACAGTGATGTCACAGTACAGGGATAATACACACAGTGATGTCACAGTACAGGATAATACACACAGTGATGTCACAGTACAGAGATAATACACACAGTGATGTCTCAGTACAGGATAATACACACAGTGATGTCACAGTACAGGATAATACACACAGTGATGTCACAGTACAGGATAATACACACAGTGATGTCACAGTACAGGATAATACACACAGTGATGTCACAGTACAGGATAATACACACAGTGATGTCACAGGGCAGGGATAATACACACAGTGATGTCACAGTGCAGGGATAATACACACAGTGATGTCACAGTACAGGATAATACACACAGTGATGTCACAGTACAGGATAATACACACAGTGATGTCACAATACAGGATAATACACACAGTGATGTCACAGTACAGGATAATACACACAGTGATGTCACAGTACAGGATAATACACACAGTGATGTCACAGTGCAGGGATAATACACACAGTGATGTCACAGTGCAGGGATAATACACACAGTGATGTCACAGTACAGGATAATACACACAGTGATGTCACAGTACAGGATAATACACACAGTGATGTCACAGTGCAGGGATAATACACACAGTGATGTCACAGTGCAGGGATAATACACACAGTGATGTCACAGTACAGAGATAATACACACAGTGTTGTCACGGTACAGGATAATACACACAGTGATGTCACAGTACAGAGATAATACACACAGTGATGTCACAGTACAGGGATAATACACACAGTGATGTCACAGTACAGAGATAATACACACAGTGATGTCACAGTACAGGATAATACACACAGTGATGTCACAGTACAGAGATAATACACACAGTGATGTCACAGTACAGAGATAATACACACAGTGATGTCACAGTACAGAGATAATACACACAGTGATGTCACAGTACAGGGATAATACACACAGTGATGTCACAGTACAGGATAATACACACAGTGATGTCACAGTACAGGATAATACACACAGTGATGTCACAGTACAGAGATAATACACACAGTGATGTCACAGTACAGAGATAATACACACAGTGATGTCACAGTACAGAGATAATACACACAGTGATGTCACAGTACAGGGATAATACACACAGTGATGTCACAGTACAGGATAATACACACAGTGATGTCACAGTACAGGATAATACACACAGTGATGTCACAGTACAGAGATAATACACACAGTGATGTCACAGTACAGGATAATACACACAGTGATGTCACAGTACAGAGATAATACACACAGTGATGTCACAGTACAGGATAATACACACAGTGATGTCACAGTACAGGGATAATACACACAGTGATGTCACAGTACAGAGATAATACACACAGTGATGTCACAGTACAGGATAATACACACAGTGATGTCACAGTACAGAGATAATACACACAGTGATGTCACAGTACAGGATAATACACACAGTGATGTCACAGTACAGAGATAATACACACAGTGATGTCACAGTACAGGATAATACACACAGTGATGTCACAGTACAGAGATAATACACACAGTGATGTCACAGTACAGAGATAATACACACAGTGATGTCACAGTACAGAGATAATACACACAGTGATGTCACAGTACAGGATAATACACACAGTGATGTCACAGTACAGAGATAATACACACAGTGATGTCACAGTACAGAGATAATACACACAGTGATGTCACAGTACAGAGATAAAACACAGTGATGTCACAGTACAGAGATAAAACACACAGTGATGTCACAGTACAGGATAATACACACAGTGATGTCACAGTACAGAGATAATACACACAGTGATGTCACAGTACAGAGATAATACACACAGTGATGTCACAGTACAGAGATAAAACACACAGTGATGTCACAGTACAGGGATAATACACACAGTGATGTCACAGTACAGAGATAATACACACAGTGATATCACAGTACAGAGATAATACACACAGTGATGTCACAGTACAGGATAATACACACAGTGATGTCACAGTACAGGATAATACACACAGTGATGTCACAGTACAGAGATAATACACACAGTGATGTCACAGTACAGAGATAATACACACAGTGATGTCACAGTACAGAGATAAAACACACAGTGATGTCACAGTACAGGGATAATACACACAGTGATGTCACAGTACAGAGATAATACACACAGTGATGTCACAGTACAGAGATAATACACACAGTGATGTCAAAGTACAGGATAATACACACAGTGATGTCACAGTACAGGATAATACACACAGTGATGTCACAGTACAGGATAATACACACAGTGATGTCACAGTACAGGATAATACACACAGTGATGTCACAGTACAGAGATAATACACACAGTGATGTCACAGTACAGAGATAATACACACAGTGATGTCACAGTACAGGATAATACACACAGTGATGTCACAGTACAGGATAGTGCACACAGTGATGTCAGAGTACAGAGATAATACACACAGTGATGTCACAGTACAGAGATAATACACACAGTGATGTCACAGTACAGAGATAATACACACAGTGATGTCACAGTACAGAGATAATACACACAGTGATGTCACAGTACAGGGATAATACACACAGTGATGTCACAGTACAGAATAATACACACAGTGATGTCACAGTACAGGATAATACACACAGTGATGTCACAGTACAGAGATAATACACACAGTGATGTCACAGTACAGAGATAATACACACAGTGATGTCACAGTACAGAGATAATACACAGTGATGTCACAGTACAGGATAATACACACAGTGATGTCACAGTACAGGGATAATACACACAGTGATGTCACAGTACAGAGATAATACACACAGTGATGTCACAGTACAGGATAATACAAACAGTGATGTCACAGTACAGAGATAATACAAACAGTGATGTCACAGTACAGAGATAATACACACAGTGATGTCACAGTACAGGATAATACACACAGTGATGTCACAGTACAGGATAATACACACAGTGATGTCACAGTACAGAGATAATACACACAGTGATGTCACAGTACAGGATAATACAAACAGTGATGTCACAGTACAGAGATAATACACACAGTGATGTCACAGTACAGAGATAATACACACAGTGTTGTCACAGTACAGAGATAATACACACAGTGATGTCACAGTACAGAGATAATACACACAGTGATGTCACAGTACAGAGATAATACACAGAGTGATGTCACAGTACAGGGATAATACACACAGTGATGTCACAGTACAGGATAATACACACAGTGATGTCACAGTACAGGATAATACACACAGTGATGTCACAGTATAGGATAATACACACAGTGATGTCACAGTACAGAGATAATGCACACAGTGATGTCACAGTACAGGATAATACACACAGTGATGTCACAGTACAGAGATAATACACACAGTGATGTCACAGTACAGAGATAATACACACAGTGATGTCACAGTACAGAGATAATACACACAGTGATGTCACAGTACAGAGATAATACACACAGTGATGTCACAGTACAGAGATAATACACAGAGTGATGTCACAGTACAGAGATAATACACACAGTGATGTCACAGTACAGGATAATACACACAGTGATGTCACAGTACAGAGATAATACACACAGTGATGTCACAGTACAGAGATAATACACACAGTGATGTCACAGTACAGAGATAATACACACAGTGATGTCACAGTACAGAGATAATACACACAGTGATGTCACAGTACAGGATAATACACACAGTGATGTCACAGTACAGAGATAATACACACAGTGATGTCACAGTACATGATAATACACACAGTGATGTCACAGTACAGGATAATACACACAGTGATGTCACAGTACAGGATAGTGCACACAGTGTTGTCACAGTACAGAGATAATACACACAGTGATGTCACAGTACAGAGATAATACACACAGTGATGTCACAGTACAGGATAATACAAACAGTGATGTCACAGTACAGAGATAATACACACAGTGATGTCACAGTACAGAGATAATACACACATTGATGTCACAGTACAGAGATAATACACACAGTGTTGTCACAGTACAGAGATAATACACACAGTGATGTCACAGTACAGAGATAATACACACAGTGATGTCACAGTACAGAGATAATACACAGAGTGATGTCACAGTACAGGGATAATACACACAGTGATGTCACAGTACAGGATAATACACACAGTGATGTCACAGTACAGGATAATACACACAGTGATGTCACAGTATAGGATAATACACACAGTGATGTCACAGTACAGAGATAATACACACAGTGATGTCACAGTACAGGATAATACACACAGTGATGTCACAGTACAGAGATAATACACACAGTGATGTCACAGTACAGAGATAATACACACAGTGATGTCACAGTACAGAGATAATACACACAGTGATGTCACAGTACAGAGATAATACACACAGTGATGTCACAGTACAGAGATAATACACAGAGTGATGTCACAGTACAGAGATAATACACACAGTGATGTCACAGTACAGGATAATACACACAGTGATGTCACAGTACAGAGATAATACACACAGTGATGTCACAGTACAGAGATAATACACACAGTGATGTCACAGTACAGAGATAATACACACAGTGATGTCACAGTACAGGATAATACACACAGTGATGTCACAGTACAGGATAATACACACAGTGATGTCACAGTACAGAGATAATACACACAGTGATGTCACAGTACATGATAATACACACAGTGATGTCACAGTACAGGATAATACACACAGTGATGTCACAGTACAGGATAGTGCACACAGTGTTGTCACAGTACAGAGATAATACACACAGTGATGTCACAGTACAGGATAATACACACAGTGTTGTCACAGTACAGAGATAATACACACAGTGATGTCACAGTACAGAGATAATACACACAGTGATGTCACAGTACAGGGATAATACACACAGTGATGTCACAGTACAGAGATAATACACACAGTGATGTCACAGTACAGGATAATATACACAGTGATGTCACAGTACAGGGATAATACACACAGTGATGTCACAGTACAGAGATAATACACACAGTGATGTCACAGTACAGGATAATACACACAGGATGTCACAGTACAGGATAATACACACAGTGATGTCACAGTACAGGATAGTGCACACAGTGATTTCACAGTACAGAGATAATACACACAGTGATGTCACAGTACAGAGATAATACACACAGTGATGTCACAGTACAGAGATAATACACACAGTGATGTCACAGTACAGAGATAATACACAAGTGATGTCACAGTACAGGGATAATACACACAGTGATGTCACAGTACAGAGATAATACACACAGTGATGTCACAGTACAGGATAATACACACAGTGATGTCACAGTACAGGATAATACACACAGTGATGTCACAGTACAGAGATAATACATACAGTGATGTCACAGTACAGAGATAATACACACAGTGATGTCACAGTACAGAGATAATACACACAGTGAAGTCACAGTACAGGATATACACACAGTGATGTCACAGTACAGGATAATACACACAGTGATGTCACAGTACAGAGATAATACACACAGTGATGTCACAGTACAGAGATAATACACACAGTGATGTCACAGTACAGGATAATACACACAGTGATGTCACAGTACAGAGATAATACACACAGTGATGTCACAGCACAGAGATAATACACACAGTGATGTCACAGTACAGAGATAATACACACAGTGATGTCACAGTACAGAGATAATACACACAGTGATGTCACAGTACATGATAATACACACAGTGATGTCACAGTACAGAGATAATACACACAGTGATGTCACAGTACAGGATATACACACAGTGATGTCACAGTACAGGATAATACACACAGTGATGTCACAGTACAGAGATAATACACACAGTGATGTCACAGTACAGAGATAATACACACAGTGATGTCACAGTACAGGATAATACACACAGTGATGTCACAGTACAGAGATAATACACACAGTGATGTCACAGCACAGAGATAATACACACAGTGATGTCACAGTACAGAGATAATACACACAGTGATGTCACAGTACAGAGATAATACACACAGTGATGTCACAGTACAGGATAGTGCACACAGTGATGTCACAGTACAGAGATAATACACACAGTGATGTCACAGTACAGAGATAATACACACAGTGATGTCACAGTACAGGGATAATGCACACAGTGATGTCACAGTACAGGATAACACACATAGTGATGTCACAGTACAGAGATAATACACACAGTGATGTCACAGTACATGATAATACACACAGTGATGTCACAGTACAGGGATAATACACACAGTGATGTCACAGTACAGAGATAATACACACAGTGATGTCACAGTACAGAGATAATACACACAGTGATGTCACAGTACAGGATAGTGCACACAGTGATGTCACAGTACGGAGATAATACACACAGTGATGTCACAGTACAGGGATAATACACACAGTGATGTCACAGTACAGGGATAATACACACAGTGATGTCACAGTACAGGGATAATACACACAGTGATGTCACAGTACAGGGATAATACACACAGTGATGTCACAGTACAGGGATAATACACACAGTGATGTCACAGTACAGGATAGTGCACACAGTGATGTCACAGTACAGAGATAATACACACAGTGATGTCACAGTACAGAGATAATACACACAGTGATGTCACAGTACAGGATAATACACACAGTGATGTCACAGTACAGAAATAATACACACAGTGATGTCACAGTACAGGATAATACACACAGTGATGACACAGTACAGGATAATACACACAGTGATGTCACAGTACAGAGATAATACAAACAGTGATGTCACAGTACAGAGATAATACACACAGTGATGTCACAGTACAGCGATAATACACACAGTGATGTCACAGTACAGAGATAATACACACAGTGATGTCACAGTACAGGGATAATACACACAGTGATGTCACAGTACAGAGATAATACGCACAGTGTTGTCACAGTACAGGATAATACACACAGTGATGTCACAGTACAGGATAATACACACAGTGATGTCACAGTACAGGATAATACACACAGTGATGTCACAGTACAGGATAATACACACAGTGATGTCACAGTACAGAGATAATACACACAGTGATGTCACAGTACAGAGATAATACACACAGTGATGTCACAGTACAGAGATAATACACACAGTGATGTCACAGTACAGGATATACACACAGTGATGTCACAGTACAGGATAATACACACAGTGATGTCACAGTACAGAGATAATACACACAGTGATGTCACAGTACATGATAATACACACAGTGATGTCACAGTACAGAGATAATACACACAGTGATGTCACAGTACAGGATAATACACACAGTGATGTCACAGTACAGGATAATACACACAGTGATGTCACAGTACAGGATAATACACACAGTGATGTCACAGTACAGAGATAATACACACAGTGATGTCACAGTACAGGATAATACACACAGTGATGTCACAGTACAGGGATAATACACACAGTGATGTCACAGTACAGGATAATACACACAGTGATGTCACAGTACAGAGATAATACACACAGTGACGTCACAGTACAGAGATAATACACACAGTGATGTCACAGTACAGGATAATACACACAGTGATGTCACAGTACAGAGATAATACACACAGTGATGTCACAGTACAGAGATAATACACTCAGTGATGTCACAGTACAGAGATAATACACACAGTGATGTCACAGTACAGAGATAATACACACAGTGATGTCACAGTACAGGATATACACACAGTGATGTCACAGTACAGGATAATACACACAGTGATGTCACAGTACAGAGATAATACACACAGTGATGTCACAGTACAAAGATAATACACACAGTGATGTCACAGTACATGATAATACACACAGTGATGTCACAGTACAGGATAATACACACAGTGATGTCACTGTACAGAGATAATACACACAGTGATGTCACAGTACAGAGATAATACACACAGTGATGTCACAGTACAGAGATAATACACACAGTGATGTCACAGTACAGAGATAATACACACAGTGATGTCACAGTACAGGGATAATACACACAGTGATGTCACAGTACAGGATAACACACATAGTGATGTCACAGTACAGAGATAATACACACAGTGATGTCACAGTACAGAGATAATACACACAGTGATGTCACAGTACAGGATAGTGCACACAGTGATGTCACAGTACGGAGATAATACACACAGTGATGTCACAGTACAGAGATAATACACACAGTGATGTCACAGTACAGGGATAATACACACAGTGATGTCACAGTACAGAGATAATACACACAGTGATGTCACAGTACAGAGATAATACACACAGTGATGTCACAGTACAGAGATAATACACACAGTGATGTCACAGTACAGAGATAATACACACAGTGATGTCACAGTACAGGATAATACACACAGTGATGTCACAGTACAGAGATAATACACACAGTGATGTCACAGTACAGGGACAATACACACAGTGATGTCACAGTACAGGATAATACACACAGTGATGTCACAGTACAGGATAATACACACAGTGATGTCACAGTACAGAGATAATACACACAGTGATGTCACAGTACAGAGATAATACACACAGTGATGTCACAGTACAGGACAATACACACAGTGATGTCACAGTACAGGATTATACACACAGTGATGTCACAGTACAGAGATAATACACACAGTGATGTCACAGTACAGAGATAAAACACACAGTGATGTCACAGTACAGGGATAATACACACAGTGATGTCACAGTACAGGGATAATACACACAGTGATGTCACAGTACAGAGATAATACACACAGTGATGTCACAGTACAGGATAATACACACAGTGATGTCACAGTACAGGATAATACACACAGTGATGTCACAGTACAGAGATAATACACACAGTGATGTCACAGTACAGAGATAATACACACAGTGATGTCCCAGTACAGAGATAATACACACAGTGATGTCACAGTACAGGATAATACACACAGTGATGTCACAGTACAGGATAATACACACAGTGATGTCACAGAACAGAGATAATACACACAGTGATGTCACAGTACAGAGATAATACACACAGTGATGTCACAGTACAGAGATAATACACACAGTGATGTCACAGTACAGAGATAATACACACAGTGATGTCACAGTACAGAGATAATACACACAGTGATGTCACAGTACAGAGATAATACACACAGTGATGTCACAGTACAGGATAATACACACAGGATGTCACAGTACAGGATAATACACACAGTGATGTCACAGTACAGAGATAATACACACAGTGATGTCACAGTACAGGGATAATACACACAGTGATGTCACAGTACAGAGATAATACACACAGTGATGTCACAGTACAGGGATAATATACACAGTGATGTCACAGTACAGGGATAATACACACAGTGATGTCACAGTACAGAGATAATACACACAGTGATGTCACAGTACAGGATAATACACACAGGATGTCACAGTACAGGATAATACACACAGTGATGTCACAGTACAGGATAGTGCACACAGTGATGTCACAGTACAGAGATAATACACACAGTGATGTCACAGTACAGAGATAATACACACAGTGATGTCACAGTACAGAGATAATACACACAGTGATGTCACAGTACAGAGATAATACACAAGTGATGTCACAGTACAGGGATAATACACACAGTGATGTCACAGTACAGAGATAATACACACAGTGATGTCACAGTACAGGATAATACACACAGTGATGTCACAGTACAGGATAATACACACAGTGATGTCACAGTACAGAGATAATACATACAGTGATGTCACAGTACAGAGATAATACACACAGTGATGTCACAGTACAGAGATAATACACACAGTGAAGTCACAGTACAGGATATACACACAGTGATGTCACAGTACAGGATAATACACACAGTGATGTCACAGTACAGAGATAATACACACAGTGATGTCACAGTACAGAGATAATACACACAGTGATGTCACAGTACAGGATAATACACACAGTGATGTCACAGTACAGAGATAATACACACAGTGATGTCACAGCACAGAGATAATACACACAGTGATGTCACAGTACAGAGATAATACACACAGTGATGTCACAGTACAGAGATAATACACACAGTGATGTCACAGTACATGATAATACACACAGTGATGTCACAGTACAGAGATAATACACACAGTGATGTCACAGTACAGGATATACACACAGTGATGTCACAGTACAGGATAATACACACAGTGATGTCACAGTACAGAGATAATACACACAGTGATGTCACAGTACAGAGATAATACACACAGTGATGTCACAGTACAGGATAATACACACAGTGATGTCACAGTACAGAGATAATACACACAGTGATGTCACAGCACAGAGATAATACACACAGTGATGTCACAGTACAGAGATAATACACACAGTGATGTCACAGTACAGAGATAATACACACAGA